>NC_028643.1:55343063-55353297 GCF_001406875.1 Solanum pennellii
TATATATATATATATATATATATGACCTTCTTTATTTGCTTTGCCCATTCTTTAGTTGATTCATAATCCATGCTCCATTATTTGCTACCTTCCTTACAAGATAAATATTTCATTCTCAAATAGGGTATGAATGTACTTATAAGTAAATCTTTATTGTCTATGTCCATTAATTGGTTATTAACTCTGCTTATATACCTTGAGGAATCTATTCATACTCCATATCGGCACAAGCATTCCTTTAATTTTCAGTCTTTTTCTTCTTTTTGTTGTGTATTTCAATGATTCTTTTGATCCTATGTTTTACATACAAGTGCAATTATTCATTATAGTCCAATACCCACAATGAATCAAGTAAGTAATCCAAGGACTTAGGATTGATTTCCCTACCTCATAGTGAGTTTTTCTTTACATGATATATTCATTACCTTTCATAAGACATTCTCTATTGATCATGTCATTTATTTTATTACTTTCATGTTTTATATACTATACATTTCATATACACGAGAATTTGGATTAGTTGATGTAACATTAAGACGCTCAAGTGAGGGCCCAAAATATGGGACCTCAACTTGAGGGCCTTCATTAGAAAACACAGAGTCTGCTTCAGTCATTCATTCGTACTTCACATTATTCATTTCATTCATTCGTAGGCTGATGTAAACACAAGCTATACCTAGGATGAAGTTTGAGACTCCCCTCGGTATCATGAAAGTGCAATGACCAAGAATGACGTACTGTCATTACTTGAATATTATTTAACCCCCTGATTGTCTTGCATAAACACCTTCGATATCGTCCATTTCATTATATTTCATACTTTGAGGTGTGCCACATGCTTTCTTTGGAAACTTTAACCTTAAACGGCATAGATCATGTGAGAATCATGAAATCCAGTGTCTGCCCCACACTGAAAAGAGGTTGAATCACCAGCCAAAGTGACCCAAACATGCTATCGTATATAGGGAGTGTAGCACTGCTAGATCCCTATATTGACAGTATAGGTTCAAAGACTAAGAGATCTTAGGATAACCAAACCCGGAATGTCGGACAGTCTCATCTCATGAGAGTTACATGAATCTCCACTCTTCCCAAAAGAAGGCACCACCACTCATAGCTAGCCTATCGGTGCTCAGTATAATGTTCCATTAGAATCGACACATAAGTCATGGAAGCTGGATTCTAGTATGAGGACATCATAGCTCAATAGGTGATTTCTCCTCTCATCATTAGTATTAAGTATACATTAATCTCAATACTTTCGTAAGAGTGTTCATAGAGACTGGTGTCTTCTTTAGCTTTACACTCTCATAGGTGAGTACGTTTTGATAACATTTACTTAGGATCATTTGAGATTGCTCTCATCTTTCATATTAGCCTCTTATCATATGTCACCACATTCATTAACATTAGAAGATTTGCTTTTCATAAATACTCAGCCATTTACGTGAATGTTCATTTCTTCTTTATTTTCTAGTATTGACTCAAGCATTATAGAGGCTTTATTCTATATTAAGATTTACTTACTATATTGATGACTGGTAATCCTTACTTAATGTTGATGAAACGTGAATTTTCCTTACATATCATCCTTTTGTGTTAATGATACTGGCTCACACCTTTTAAAACCTTCCTACGCGAGTTTTCTTTAAACATAGTAGCTTAGGTGTAAGTGAGACTTGTCTCACTTCCTTTAACACCTCATTCTTTTCACTTAATTACTATAAACCCCTTTAATTATGTTATAACTCACGTTACTTACTTTAGTGTAGTAGATTTATATCATCGTTTATCGATGATGAACACTTCATTCAATGAGTTTCATGAGTTCATATGTAATTCTTTTTAGAGCATGTCGGGAGTTATCCCAATGAGTGGCATCCCATGATTATGGGTTCATTGAATTAGTTTAGAAGTTTTTATATTATCATTTTATACTATAACTAGACTAGATTGCATATGATTAGTATCGGCCTCAACCATTGAATATTAAACTACATAACAATTTTTGTTGGCATGTGTCAATTTACATATGTTCATATTTAAATTTAATATGTATGAACCATTAGAAAATCTTTATATTTTATAACATAATATTATATCCATTTACATGCATCACATTTAGACAATATATCGTTAGCCATTATATTGTGATTTAATTAGTAATAGCATAAATAATTGGGTATTGATTACATAACCTTCATTGTTTGCATTGGCCAAAATTTACATTCTTTGATGCTTGGTTGGATATGTATAATTTTCATTAGCCAATCTTTTAATAATTTAACATAATTTTATATCCATTTGGATGCTTCCCTTTTGGACAATGTATTGTTTGCCATTTTATTGGCATAAGCCAAACAATCACTCAAATTATGATTTCATTGAGATGTTGTTAGCCAACCTTATAACATAACTCTAGGCGTAACGTTTTTAAACATATTTAAAAGTATAATATGATCATTTAACGAACACAACATCATCAACAAGTCACATTTACAGTAGGTGTGCACAACAAACTGTAATCATCTTCATAAAAAAAAGTATCGGACACATCTTAACATACTACAATTCTCTTAACCAATCATCGTTCATGACTTTAGGGTATCGTTTTAAGACATATTAGACAGCATCATATTAATTATTGATGAATTTAACATCTTCATAACGTCACTATAACAGAAATGCAACATTCGGACAAACAAAACAACACTTACAACAATTCCAGGTGTACTAACGCATCGTTGATTCATGATTCACGTTTTAAGCACATAGCTTTATACGATCACAACTTCATAGGTTAATTGAAATTCATAATTCCATATAATTACATATATAATCATACATAACCACATACCCACAACACAATCTCTAATATATTAAACATGAAATCGAAAAGGATACTAGAGACAAAGGAGTTCGACGAGAACACGTGAACTACCCTAGTTTTCAAGATCTTTGATTCGTTGGAAAGAAAGTTATCTTGGAGAAATAATTCAGGAGATAAACCCATACCTTATGTCGAACATCATCTACGAAGACCATCTTGAACGAAACCTAGTAGAAACCTTGAAGTCTCTCTAGAGAAATCGATAAATTTTCTGCCTTTTTCTTGCGTTCGTTGTTAACTGTTTTTGCGTCTTTTTTGTCTATGAGTTCGAACGTTCTTTCAGGTTTAATAACTGATATTGACTCATTCAACGTAGGGTTTAATAATTTAATTAAAAAATTTAATTAATCAATTACTAAAAAGCCCATCCTAGATTGACTAGAACAAGGAAAACACAATACTTGGTCAAATCTGAAATTTTTTCCATGAATTTTTGTTTTGTCCCTTAAAATTAATTAATTAAATTTCTAATTTAGTTAATTAAGGTACCTAGGTTAAATATTGAAGTGACACTAAATCATTAGAATGAAATTAACTCTTTAGGACCATCCTAGGTTAACAACTAGGATGTTTCTTGAGTTGTACTAGGTTAGTATAACAATTTCGATACGATCCCTTTAATTTATTAATTAAATGGATAATTTAATTAATTAAGTGACCTAGGATAAATACTAAAGTACCCTTAAGTCGTTATAGCCATAACTAATCCTTTGAACCATCCTAGGTTAGGTACTAGATTGTCTTTTTTTTTTTTAAACCGAAATCTTGAAATAGCTTTGTGATTGCCGTTTTGCACCTTTTAAATTAATTAATTAAATTGCTAAATTAATTAATTAAGTATACCACGGTAATTAATAAAGTACCTCAAATCGTTAGGATCTTAACTAACCCCTTAAACCATCCTAGGTTAAGTACTAGGTTTTCCCTTTCTTGTCTTAATCGAAATCTGAAAATTTCCTTTTTATTTTCGGTTATTGACCTTTTAAATTAATTAATTAATTTCATAAATTAATTAATTAGGTAACCTAGGGGAATTAATAAAGTACCAATAAGTTTTTAGGATAATAACTAACCTTTTGGACCATCCTAGGTTAGGTAATAGGTTGTCTCTTTAACTAGTACTAGGTTAGTGACAACCCGGTTTTGATACTAAGTTGTTGGGTGCACTAATTGGTCCAATTCGGTTTGTCCTAGGTTATTTAGTTATTTAGAGAATTAGGTTAGAGTCTAGAATTTAGGGAGGTTTGTCCCCACATGGAGTGGTCCCTTGTGTACGTTTTCCCCCCTAACTACCCTACCCGAATTTTGAAAGGGTCGTTCCCTTCTTTGAAAGCTTCTTCACATGTCTTGCACATGTGTTAGTTGTGCTTTCCTAACTATATATTACTGATGGTTCATTTGGGAATGTTTAGTTATTGTACCAAGGATCCTCACTATGTCCTTGGGCACTGTTTAATCTGCATGATCCTTTTAAATGGTCATATGGAATGGTACCTACGCTTGACCCTTTGATGCCTCGTATCTAAAGTGCTAAGTTGTGAATAAATGTTTTGAGCTTAGGGTCTTCATTGCAGGTGCATTTCTTAAACAAGCTCATTAATGTTAGAAAATTGGCTAACACCCTTTAAGCTAATATTTCTAATATTCCCAATATTTTGCTTATTTGGGTATTATATAGAAATTGACTAATATCCCTTAGAAAATTTTCTTTGCTATGCCCAATATTTCTTAATATTGGGCATTACGATTCCTATCTACCCCCAATACACATTGTTAAAAACCTATTGGTCTCTTCACTACACATGTAACTTTTCCGGAATATTACAAGGTATGCTCCATCCTTGGTGTCTAAACGTACGGATGAGATGAATTGGTTTGTAAACGCTGTTTCCGACCTTGTGAAAGAAGAGTTTCGTACGTCCATGCTCCACGATTACATGACTCTGCCTATGCTTTTTTTGTGTATGCTCAATACATAGAGGATTCAAAACTTAAGAAGATAACTAGAAACATTAAAATTAGGTGAAAAAGTGAACAAAACAAACCCATGTTAAAAAAGAGGGCTCAAACTCAAGATGAACCTAGAGATCCTAAGGTAAAACTTGAGAAGGGAAGTGGTTCGTAAAATGGTAAGCCTACTTGTATCACTTGTGGATAGAGGCACTATGGGCAACGTCTAATTGATACGAGGAATTGCTTTGGTTGTGGTAAGGATGAACATAAGGTGAGGGATTGCACTACTATTGCGGCTACAGGAAAGTAAGTTAAACAAGTTAATCCAAGTGTTCCGATTAATGATGCTCCAATGAAGAATTGTATCTATGAACCATGGGTAAGAGGATCAAAGTCGGATGACGTTGATGATGACGTTAAGTTATAGTTCATTCTTCTAATTGTCATGAGTTCTTTCTATGTGGGGGAGTATGGTGTCTAGTGGAGTTTTGATTGCTTGCCTCCTCTCTTCTATTCAACTCAAGCTTGAGAGTAAAATGATATAGTAGCATGTTGCATTTCGTTTAGGAGTCCTGTTAGAATTGAATTTCATTTATTCATTGAATGGTGCATATCATGGAGTTCTTTTTATGTTCTAAATTGTTTTTACATGGTTTTCATATTATCATGTTTCCATCATCAATTCCCTAAATTTTACAATTTTTTGAATTTTATGTATGTTCACGGCTAGGGAATTTAGCTCATTGTGATATTTTTGCTAAATTGACGAAATTGTTCTTTTGTTGAAAATTGTCGTAAAGTGTATATAAATGATGTATATGAGTATGATCATAAATATAAAACGATTTCTTGCTATCTATAATGAAGAATGTGAGTCTTATTGGCATGATGAGTTAAACATTAGTTTCTATATTCTTGTTGTGTTGTGAGTCTATTGATTATATTAAATTGATATTTTATCCTAAATTGTGTATGGTTTAATGTGTTATTTGGTATGTTTATGACCTGATAACTGAGTCTCTACTTTTGGAAGTGTTCGAACAGGGGCAAGTGTCATTCGAGGACGAATGTTGTCCAAGTGGAGGAGATTCTAATACCTATAAAACAGCATAAGTAAAACTAGATCCTAACATGTTTTTAAGTAGGGTCTAAGTTTATAAAATGTTTTATAATATTTTAATGAGGCAGTGTCTATAGATTTAAGTGAATTGGAAGTCAAACGTCAAGGGACTACCAAGACGTTCGATGACTAAGTCACCTAAATGCGCAATGTTTTTTTTTGTGTTTATATGTGTATTATGAGGTGATGAGGTCCTTATATGACGTTTCATGATTTTTTAAGGTCAAACTTCCAAGAATGTCAATGACGTTCGAAAGGTTTGCCTTGAAACGACCTTGTGGGTCTTAGCATATTTCGTTGAGTTTTGTGTGTTCGTTTTTGATGAAATTGTTGTGAGAGGTCCAAAACGTGTATACGAGCATATTTTGGTTGGAAAAATCAAACAGCCCGAAGAACCAAGAAAGGGTAATTGAGGAAGGACCCTTCGCAAGAGCGTAAGGTTGTCTAGACCAGCCCCAAACGAGGGAGACAATCGAAGACATGTAGGCTTGTCGACGCCCCTTTGATGGTTGTAATGGGTCAAGACTTTGAATATGGATCTTAAGCCCCCAAAGTCAATCCTCTTCCCGATTCGATGGGAAACCAGGACGAACAATATGTCGACCTATGCCTTGTCGATGAGCAGTCATAGGTTGGTTCTGCAACCTGCGCCAATTATTGTTAAATGTAAGTGGTGAAGTGGTAATTTCATCCCACGTCCAAATAAATTTTTGAACGATTTTCTAAGAATATTCTAGGCATTTTAAGTGGGTTAATAAGTCGTAACTACCTACACTTATTCAATATTCTAAAATAAAAACCCAAAACCTCTAAAGAGCTCTCGGCATCTCCATTGAAGCATGAAGGAGATTGGTGCTTGAAGGTTTATTTATACATCAATTTCTCTCATTTTACGTGTAATAGCATTAGTTGAGGTATGATTTTCATCCTTGAAACTTCTATGATCAAGGTGCCAATCTTCAAACTCATTTCCAATGATTTTCTCAAACTATAGATTTCGTACTTTTTATCTAGCCATTGGTTCTTGCATTAAATTATTTGAATAAATGAATATTGATTCAATTGATTTTAATTTGATGACTATAACATAAATTTTTCATAAAACCATGAAAAACCAAAACAATTCAAATTGGCTATATTATCGGTGTTATGATTATGTCTCAATGCTTATGAATGGTAGTAAAAAAAGGCTATTGAATGATGTGAGAATCGTATTAGATTGATGTATAGTTTGTCTTATATTGATAAATCGATGTTTAATTGATTTGGATTCATTGAGTATTATGATCTTTGTATTGAATAGATGATCATGAGCATGGGTAATGGCCTTTTGGTATTGTACGGAATGATTTAGTTATTCATTGAAGTTGTGATAATGGATTGCCTGTACGCTGCCCTAATTCTCTTTATTTTCTGTAAGTTAGGTCTTCAATTATGTTGTAATTGGCATGGTCCACTTATGGTGGTGGTGCTATGTGTTTTACTTGTGAATTATGTGGCCTCGTCAACATTACTTTATTTATTATAATAACCATGGCCTTGCATGAATTAATTGATATATTATGATTATTTATTTAGTGATTTATGTGGAGTAAGATCATATCTATCTACTTTCGAGTAATGTGAAAGTATGTGTTCTTCTATTGACCTTAGGTGATCATGTTAGATTATTACTATGTCTATATGAATCTAGTCTTACAGTGGATGTGTGATTCTTCCTAATTGACTATATGAGTCTTGTGATGGTTATGTTGATGATCCTCATGTGCTACTATAAACATATACTATATCTTAGAAGTGAAGTATGTTGTCTCCTGTTTTAGTAGACTAGTTTCCCTTACTCGATACATGTATAATGAGAATATGACTTTTAAATAAGGATACTAAATCCTCTTAGTCTTCTATGTATAAATGGCCTTGAATATTTCTAGAATGTCCTTTATTTAAAACCTTCAAACTTGTTTTAAGGTTATAATATCCTTGAAGTCGAAATCGTAATAATATCCTTCTTATGTGAATGGTGGACTTAGGGATTGATTGGCTAGAATGACATGAAATAATAATTAGGATAACCAGCAATCTATCCTCTTAACCATTGTAAGGCAACCCTAGGGGACCTTTTGAGTAAGTTGTAATGTGATTGGGTTGTGAACTAGATATGAAACCTATTCATGTACTCCTTTATTAAAATTCTCTATGAGAACAAAGGCTTCAACCGAGTGGGTATAGCTCTTGTTAAGGATGCAACTACAGTACAAAGAAGCCCTTCATATTCCTTAACCATGTGCCGACTTGGGATGTGTCCAAGTTCTACTATTGACAAGTAGAACAGCCTCAATCGGAGTAGGTTACAACTCTGGATTCCATGCCTATCTAACATGGTATATGTTGGTTATTGCCTATTATCATTATATTGGATACCCACTAGTGCTGGAGAATCTCTATGAAGTTTAGGTGATGTTATGGGACACTATCAAGACATTGTGCGATTAGGCTTTCAAGATGTTATTGAGTCATTATATAGGTCTTTTTAAATATACTTGAATGTCCTTATGTGATGAATTTGTCACGACATGAGTCCAGACCCAGAAGAAACCGGCTTCGTTGACCTCTTAGAGGTCGCAAACAAACCTACATACATCATCCCTACTTCATTTAGGTTAATTTTAGCGGAAAATTTGAAATTTTTGTTACTTAACATTCATATAAGACATTATACTTAAACACATAAATCTTCACAATCAACCATCTAATATTAAGATCATCAAATGAAAGAAATAGTTCAATACTGCATTAAGTGTATATTTGCCAAAATGGCACCAATACAATATCTAAAATAAAATGGGAAAGAAACGCCAGTGAAACATACTACACTAACTCAAACCTATATCTATTCTAGAATATAATGGGAAAGCCTCCACTAATGCATGATGGCCAACCAAGTCAGGAAGAATGCTCCACGTTCAGATAGCTAAAGCGTCATATCGTAAGCTCTAGCGTCTGCCTGTGCCTGCACCTAAAAGTATAGAGTTGTATAGGATTAGTGCACAGTTGTACAAAGTATGGGTATATGCAAGCACACATCACTGGACATGCATGATTAGGAAGAGCTCTCTCCCAACGATATCAATTATGGAAAGTCAAGTCAGTGAACTTGCCAAATATAGATTAGGAAAGTCATGCCATGAGAGTAACATGCATCATTGTACTTATCATTTTGCAAACAGCACATAACATATTACACATATCATATGATTCTTTCTATGCTATGATATCTTGGAATCATGGACTGGACATCAGGACTTCCCAAAATTAGATCTCAACATATGGGACCTCAACTAGGGAGCCTTCTTTAGCAAACACAGAGTCTACTCCATTCTATCGTACGCACTTCATTTTCATTCTTTCATATACTAGTGAAAACACATTTCATACCTAGGATGTATTTTAAGACTCTCATTGGGTTCGTTGTTCTATGACAAAGAATAATATAGTGTCATTACTTAAGTGTAGCTCACCTCCTGATTATCCTATCCTAACACCTTCGGTATCATTCATTTAATTATGTGTATTTTTTGAGGCTGGCATCATTTTTTCTTTGGGAACTTTAAACTTAACATACATAGATCATGTGACATCATGAAATCTAGTGTGTAATCCACACACCGAGAAGAGGTGGAATTAATTGCCAAAGTGAACCAAAACATGATAGCGTAATAGGGAATTGAACTCTGCTAGATCCCTATATTGGCAAGATAGGTTCAAAGACAAGGAGATATAATTAGACCCATACCTGGCATGCCGAAAAGTCTCATCTCATGAGAGTTACGTTAACCTCTGCCCTTCCCCAAGGAAAGCATCACCACTCAAAGCTAGTCTATCGGTGTTCAGCATAAAGTTCCATTGCATTCAACCATACATCGTGGAAGCTATCTTCTAGCATGAGGACATACTAGATCATTAGATGATATCACATCTCATCATTAGTATTAAGTAAGCATTAACTTCAATATTTTCATTAGAGTATTAATAGATACTTGTCTCTTCATTAACTTTACACTCTCATAGGTTGTCACGACCCAAAACCGGGGCCGCGACTGGCACCCACAATTTCCCTCCTATGTGAGCGAACCAACCAATCTAACCCTTATCATTTTAACATATATCAACAGAAAATAATGCGGAAGACTTAAACTCATTAAATAAAACAAATCAACATCTATTAATTCCCCAAAATCTGGAAGTCATCATCACAAGAACATCTATCTCAA
>NC_028643.1:55361195-55413683 GCF_001406875.1 Solanum pennellii
AAGAGTTGAAGTGTTTTGCAACGGGAGCTTACGACGGCTCGTCGTGGATGTGACGGCACGTCCTGCAGGTCCGTCACCGATTACAGAGAGTCGATTTTCAGTACCCAATTTCAGAATTTCTAAGTATGCTGAAACGAGACATCTGTGACGGGCCGTCGTGCCTATGACGGTCCGTCGTGATGTCCGTAATCTTAGCCAGTTTTTCCAGAAATAAATCTGCTGCTCAAAACGACTAAACAGGTCGTTACATAGGTGAGTACATTTTAGTAACATTTACTTAGGATCATTTGAGATTGCTCTCATCTTTCCCATTAGCCTCTTATCATTTTTTCACCACATTCATTAACTTTAACACATTTTCTTATCATAATTACTCACCCCTTCACGTGAATGTTCATTTCATCATATGTCAATGCACCTGGCCATTTAGAATGTTTCACACTCTTATTTAACCCTTCTAGGGTTACATCATTCTATCACATACATCTTAGGCTCACTTAATTTAAACGTATGATAGACTTATGAGTCCAAACATACAAGACATGAGGCTTCATTCATAGTTCGTCTAAGTGATTGATGTTTACCCAAGATTATGTAATACAAGACTTATGCATCTTGTAGAAATGCGAAGGTATTGATTTTGCTCTTTTACAGGCAGTATATATTAAATATTTATTTACGTATGACTTATGTGTCAATACGGAATTGGGCAAGGGAAACCGATTTCGAATCCCTTGAACAACACTTAATTTTATTTTAAATTAGATAATTGCATTTTTCAAATTTTGGTTACCCTAGTTCAATTCCGATCAGCCCCATAATATTTATTTCTTGTTCTCCTATCCTTTTTCCTTTTAAGGCAAGGAGGTTGTGGGTTTAATACCCACAAACACATTTATTTTTCTTTTAATTTATATCTTAACTTTTTCATCTATCCAAGAGATTATCGCTTCAATCCCCACTAACCTAATTTATTTTTCTCCATTATTTTTCTCCTAACTCTCTCATCGATTCAAGAGGTTGTGGGTTCAATCCCCACTCACCAAATTTATGTTTCTTCTATATCTCTCATCCATTCATCTTAGCCTCATATCATGTTGTCACTATTTTCATTAGCATCATATTACAATGTAATTACTCAACTCATTACGTGAATGTTCATTTAATAATCTTTCCATTTACTCATGTTCTTACCCAATTCGGGTTACTCATAATTGACCAAGTGTTTCATGACAATCGAAGTATATGTTATGTAAGACTTATTCATTTTACGCATGAAGCCAAGGGACCCAAGTTCAATCCTTAGTGGCTGCATTTTATTTTGTTTTAATGTGTCTCACAATTTCAGTCAAGGGACCTAAGTTCGAATCCCTTGGGCAGCACTTTATTTTTAATTATTTGGAGTTCTAGATGGCTTCACTCATTCAACCAAGAGGATGTGGGATAGAATCCCAGTGGCCTTAATTTTTATTATTTTATTCTTGTGTGAGATTTATGCATCTCACACCCTTGGCGAATGAGCCGAGTTTGAATCCCCCTTCCCTCACTATTTTCTTTTTCTTTTATTTCAAAGATTATTTCAACCTAATCAAGTTCGAATCCACTCTCTCACCCCATTTTCTTTTATTTTATTTTAAGGCTTAATCTCTTAGTATTAGGACAATAAGGTATCGACTTCCACCCTCAATTGCGACATATACTTTTCTTCTTTTTTACAAGAGAATAGCCGAATCTTTACTACATTAACATATGCTTTTAATTCACTTTCTTTGCATTTACTTTAGGTGTTTATCTTAGAGTTTTACACAAACTTTTAACCACTTTGTTATGGAATTATACTTTTATTTTCTTGGTCATGAAATTCACGATTTCTTCATCATATGTTAATAAAACAACAAATGTATAGAACCTAATTCACCACTTTCTTGAAAACAATATATAATATACTTCTCATTATAACTAGCATTGTTGTGTACAAAAAACATACATACAGTCGGACACAAAAAAAATGATCATACGCTGTCCTGAAACATCACATTACACACAATAAGAAACGTTCCTAAGATTGTCTACCAGCAAATATACCAACGCATGCATCACTTTTCTGAGGATCTAATGAAACGGGCATGCAACGGGGACAACCTTATTTTTTAATTGGAATACGCATGGAACCTTAGGAAACTCTTGGGAAAGGGACCAAGAGAGAAGAAAATCTATACCTTTTCAGCCTTTACAACCAGCCACAACCACACGTTTCCACCCACACACAAACCTTTTTCTGAGCTTTGATTCTTGTTCCCTGGTGAAGTTCTTTACGTGATTTCTTAAAGAACATAACAGTACAATATTTTTCTTTTTGTTTTTTATGAATTCCGTCTAGAAATATTTAGAATTAGTAAGATTATTTTATTTTTCTGTTTTGGAATTGTAAAATATATCTCAAAAACGCTTTTAGAAGACATAATGAATTAAGACTGCACATTGAGTACACTCCTAGTGGAGGTCGTGTACCACTTTCCTTGGGAGTTTGTTGTTGACTTATTCAACACAATTTAAATGATAAAATCAGATTATAATCTATATATAAAGTTACTTTAATGTCCCTCCTTATTTTTATTCTTTAGTGAATGAATGTTAATGTGCAAAGAACAGAATACTTCATTAGTGATTATCTTGGCTTAGGATTAGGTGAATTAGTTTAGACTTAGTCTACTAGGACTCTTTCAAACATTGAAAATCTGATTTATTAGTTTATTGAAATCACCATAATGCCCATAAAAAATCATATTATAAACCTCAATTTAATCCACTTAAATGTTGCTTCTGTTGGGGTTCGAACCCGTGACGTCCCCACCGCGAAAATGGGCCTTTCTGGGTCGACATGACCCAAACCGCCCCATTAATTAATTAATTAATTAATTAATAATCTGATTTTCCCTTTTCTTAAATCAGTATTTAAATATTAATTACTTAAATTAATTCACAAATATAAATATTTAAGTTAAATCATTGCTCCCACCTAGGTTCGAACTCGGGTGGAGCAAGATTTTACTCAATAGGCAATTTTGGCCCTTTATACCCAAAATTCCCCTCAACCTTATTAATTAAATAATTAATTACATATTTAGGGTAATTACAATACTAAATTGAGACTGGTAAAAGACCATTTTACCCCTACACCCTCCATACATAAGATTTCTCCTTTTTATATCAGGTAAAGACTCATCTGAGTAAAATCTTCATATTAAGGAACCCTACATGTATGGAACCAACCTTTCTAGCTCAACTAACTCTTAGAGTTAGTTGGATTGGCTGTCGCAAGGGTTCAGAGGTCTGGTTCTATGCGCATCAATTCGTGTGAACCCGGTCTGATCTAGGCATCCTAAACACATTAGATATTACTTACCACAGTAGTTTTAAGGTTATTACAGATTGTTTCTTTGATTAACTAATGGAGATAAGTAATTAAGTTAAAAATCATGTAAATGATTAAAACCTTGCCTAGAGTAGTTGAAGGTAGTTTTGCTATATTGTGAACAGGGCATACGAATGGTTAGTTGAACGTAGTTTAGTTATACTGTGAAGGGGGCATTGGAATGGTAACTTCATGTCTTACCTAGGTAACTCTTAAGAATGACTCTAGATAGGAAATATGGTTGATACATCAGACAACATAGGTAGTTTTATGGAATGTTTAGGTAATATTGGAGAGGGTGTATGGGTGTTCTCTTCTTTATTTACTTTGTAAAGTCTTTTGATAACCTTTGGGAGGAGAATTCCACATTATATATATGTTTTGTTATGAAATGAGAATGATATTATTCTAGGTAATCTAAAGGATCTCTTAGGTGTGCTTGAAGGGATTGTATAAGCAGTCGTTTCACTACTCACTCAAGTGAACCATAGAATCACCTTTGGTAGGAGGATCTAATGTTTATGAGTTTTTTTTATTGTAAGTGAGTCTAAGGATAGCCTTTTGTTAGAGAGTTGTATGCTTAATGGGTTCACTTTATTGTTGAATTAGTTCATTGTAAATTGGCAAGGTTTATTGTAATATTTCTTAAAATGTTGTAAAATGCTTATGTGATATCTTATGTGTTTCTAGGGTGTTTAGTCTTTTTCTTATGTTTGTACTATGATGTTTAAATTAAAAAAGAGCATATTTCTATTAAATGTATGTTTTCATATTTTTATGCATTAAGTCATACTTAGTACAAGAGATTGTAGGAATTCCATACATTTTGTTATATCTAATGGTGTAAGTGGAAGGTGAGAGGTGTCTTGAACGAAATCCTAGATTTTAGTTATCATTCAAGAAAAGTTTGAAGTATGTCCTCGTTAGACTAGAAGGAATATATGTCTTTTGATTTCTTATTTCGAAACATTGTTATAAACATAGTAGTACTAAATTTTGATTTATGGGGAGTTTCCAATGTAATCTTTTGTCTAAGGTTTGATAATATGAGACTTAGTATTTCCTATGGTTTTCATATCAAAAGATATTTTTAAATACTATTCAAATGTTGTGAAATGTTTTAATTTCGCACTACTTTTCATAAATGTTTATGTCCCAAATGATACGAAAATTCTTGTATAATACCTTCGAGAGATCGAATACGCCATGCCATGACCTAAAATTACCCTAACTCCTAGGGTATACATACGGGTCGGGACACCAATAGTTGGAAAATGACTTATGCCGACAATAGAAAAAGAAATTATGAGTTTGAAATAGATGATCACGTCTATTTGAAGATTTTCACCTATGAAAGGAGTGATGTGATTCGGTAAAAAAGGGAAGTTAAGTCCCCGAATGGTCGTTATTATGAAGTTTTACAATGGTTCGGAATAGTTTCCTATGAACTGAAACTGCCTAATGAACTAACTTCAGTTAATCAGTGTTTCATGTTTTTATGCTGAAAAAATGCATAGGCGACCCGGTGTCTATCCCTACTATTGAAGGTTTACGGTGGATGAGAACCTCTCCTATGAAAAGGTTGAGATCGTAGATCGCTAAATAAAGAATTTGAGGAACAAAGAGGTTTCCTCCGTAAAAGTCCTAAGGAGGAAACATCTTGTTAAGGGTGCAACATGGGAGGACGAAGCCGACATGAAGTCCAACTACCTTCATATTTCTAGTGCTTTAGGTTAGGCAAACCTAGTAATAATGAAAATAATGAATGAAATGAAATTGACTTGTTTTTTAAATAGCTGCATGTTTTGGTAAAAGTTGTACTAAATTGAGTTGTAAGAAAATAGCTTTAAACTCTACATTTCCACTTATATGAACTGTGTATGCACGTGTCGTCTTTAGATTTTGTTGTTTTGTTGTTGTATTGAGAAGAATGATAGCATGGTAACTCTTAGATATATTTTGAGCTCATGTTCATGTTGATAAGGTTGTTTCACATTATGTGTTATGAATGTTGAGTTCTTATATGTTGTTCATCATGAATTGAGTCGCTATGCGTAAACTTTTGGTATGTGTTGAAAGGAATTCTGAAGTGCTCCTATGAACTGTTACTTACAATGATTATATGTTGTTGTTTGTTTGGCTGATAGTATTGAGTCTATCCTTACTCCCCAAGAGATTTTAGTGTCATTCGGGGACAATGTTTGTAACGGGGGGGGGGGATAATGTAAAACTCCGGAAGTTCCATGACTTAGAGTAGAGATTCGCCTTTTAAATAATGATTAAAATGTCGTTTCTAGACTTCTTTTAATGTATTAAACCCAATTAGAAAAGGTGAGATCCAAAACGACAAAGAAATACCTTGTCATCCGGAAATTAGCTAAATTGAACTAGTATACGTTCCTATGTGTGATGAAGGTTTGGGAGTGTAAAATGAAGTCAAAAACTTGTAAAAGGACTTTATATAGGTGGAAAAATAGTAAAGGGTCCAATTGTCCAGCCACAACTCCACAAGGACTGCCCGAAGGGTACTTTAGGGGGGACCCAAACATTGACGAGCAAGATGCAAAAGAAACTTCTGACAGCCAAGATAAGAAGCCCCTAACGTGCCACACAACCAATACTAGGTAGAAAATAATTGACTTGTGACACAGGACCTTCACGAGACTCACTGCCTCGACCCAAATTTTCAAAAAACATTTGGCATTTCCCCCGCGACGCGCAGCCTTTTCCCAGATTTGTCTGCATCGTTTTTAAGTCTATTCAACTT
The DNA here is from genome assembly GCF_001406875.1 of Solanum pennellii. Classification (NCBI taxonomy): domain Eukaryota; kingdom Viridiplantae; phylum Streptophyta; class Magnoliopsida; order Solanales; family Solanaceae; genus Solanum; species Solanum pennellii. The sequence continues at coordinate 55,367,378 of NC_028643.1, forward strand.
CACAAAAAGACCTATTTAAGTGAGTGGCCTTTTGGGTATTTAGAGGATGATTTTACAATGGTTTTAGGTCAGTTTTAAACCACTTGCACAAAATCTAAATGAGAATTAACTAATCCCTCTCCTCTCTCTCAAAACTGTCTCTCTATACAACCACCATTGAAGAATAAGAAAAGCTCAAGGAAGAAGACGAAGACTCCAATGTTATCATTCAAAATTCGTGAAATACTTTTCAATAATATATGCATTCTTCACTCTTGGGATTCCTTTTCACACGAGGTTCTTCCAAAGACCAGTTGTAACAATTCAAATTCCTAGGATTTTTATTCTATGAGTGGGTTTTCTTCAAAACTTGAGATTTATTACTAGTGATTAAACACTATGATTTTATATGGCTAATTAAGTATGTATTGAAGAATAATTGATATGGTATTGTTGGTTACGTGTGAAGCATGTTACTTCCCAAATAATGGATTTTATTATGTTATATCTAATACTTAATGTCATGTAAATTTGGGGATTGGAACTATAGCTTGAATTAACTCATGAATGAACGATTTCCCTTCTCCCTATTTATAAATTGGTCTTGTGTATGACTAAAGTGGGTGGTATTGGTTATGTTATTGAGTATTACTCTATATTATAGGATTATTATTATGAATTGAGTGTATGTTCTTGATGAAGATTCTTGGAAGCAATAGATAAGTCTTCCTATTTTTGAATTTCCTTTACCTTGACTAGCCATTTAACAGATTCAAAAGGACCGAAGTCATGATTTCTCTATTATGTTGATGTTGACCTATAATTGATGTGTTAATGCACTTGAAGTATGTATGATCTTTCTATGAATATATGATGATCTATGGATATGTTAAATATGGGATCATGGTAAGTATATGATGATGCAAGGTTGATAATGTTACTTGTATGTGAATGAATGGCTTTCAGATGACCTAGCATGCTTTCAAAATAAATGGTCCTTTTTCATGCAGGTACTCAAATTTTTATTTGCATATACCCATACTTAGTACATATGATGTACTAATACCTCTACTTTATATAAATACAAATGTAGGGTACGACCATTGAAGAATAAAAACGTCGATTGAAGAAGCTTGGAACTCTTTCTCCAGTTGTTGGTAGGTCCTCATGTTCGGGGATGCCATCTTTTCATTATTCTAATTATGAAAGCAGTATTAGTTTAACATATAATATTTTATTCTTTTTTATTATTGAATTCTATTTTAGTCAGGACATATGACATATTGAATTTTTAGTGGCTTAGTCCAATATTCTTACTCTTTAGATGGTTTTATGTGAGAAAGTTTTTAGATTGTCTGATGTATATTTATTATGTTTCTTTAAGAGAAGCCTGAGTAATCATGTATGTGAGAGTTCATAGCATACAACACGTAATATATGTAAAAATTTTAATATTCTGCGATTTTAATCCTATGATATGGTTTGAAGAATACCAAGGGCTTGTCTGAGTCCTCTGAGAGGACGACAACGCTGGTCACATCTTGGGTGTTCTCTCCGTATGTGAAAGCCACAACAATCGGAGGATGGTCAATTGACCCTCAATCAATGGAATATTATACTCTATATAATACAATTTTTAACGCATATTTCTTAGTGAAATTAATGATTTTGCCACTAGTAAGGAGTAGAGTTGACAGATACTGAATATATCGCAAAAAAAGAATCATTTCTTTTTTTGAAGATTAATGCACCATCGACACTAACGTGAGTTTCCATAGGGAGAAACATAGAACTCATTCCTTAATTCTAACAACTTATTGCCCTTTTTTATCTAGATATAGTCTATATAATGATAATGACCGAGGCTCTGTTAGTTATAGATGGACATAATCAGTGACCTATGACAATATGTGCACTAATTATGGTAAGATGGACGACTATTATTGCTCGACCATAAATAATAGACACTATATTTTGGGCTTTTTCTTAGATTTCCTTGCTGGAGCAACAAAAAAACTAGTAGTTAACTCAAATTATCTACAAAGGAAACTTAAGCTTAAGCAAAACCATAATGGATCTTATTGTCTCCCATTTAGCACGTGATCGGTGGATGTTGTTCCTATTCCCCTTCCTAAAAATATACTACTCACTGATCTAAAAAATCCGAACCGGAAAATCAGTACAACATTTCCAAAAGATGAATACATATGTTCTAAATATGAAGCAATGTGTTTGATGTTGTACATAATTTCAAGCTTTGTTCAATTTTATCTTTTTGCTATTGAAGTCCTTACAACAGATGATTACTTATCAATCTGACAGGCATAATGAATATTTGGCCTTGTGATTTCAAGCTTTACATAAATCTTGTGTCGAGATTTTAGGCCTACTTTAAAATTTATTCCATGTAGTGATGGCAAATGTAGCAGGCTGGGTAGGGTAACATAGGTTAGAACAAGCCTTGACACACACTGCCCTGTTTAGTGTTTCTTGCAAATTATCCCTGGCCCACCTCTCCATATAAAGACCCGTCATGCCCTAAAATAATTCAAATATATAAAATAGAGTTATATGTAAAAATGATGAGACATTCTACAAGGTAAGTTTGAGTAGAAAATTTTAATCAAAGAAGATTTCCATACGGAAATAAAAGGAATGGTGCTGACATGACAATTTCTAAAGACACTATATTCCATTTTTTTCATTTTCACCTTAGTTTTTGTTTTTATTATATAACTGCCCACATATGTGTAAAATTTCTTTGTCATGTTTTTTCAAAGTTCTCAAAATCGATTAATCAAATACGGCATGGATCCCACATCCACACTTATGTAGTGTCAACAAGAGTGCGGCAACGAAAGTGAAGAGTTCGAGCAGCTGAGGTACGGCTACTCAAATTCTGAGATTGTAGTCTCCAAGAGCAAGAAGACTTGACTAACTTATTTGAATTGCTGATAATCATCATTATTTTGTTAAATTTCATCTATAACTGATTTAGATTGATCAAACTTCCATACAAGTTTAGAGATTAAGGGTCTTTTAGTATACGAGATGAGATAGATGAGGTGTTACGTCGTACTTTACATTGCTAAAACAAGTCCCCTCCAAAAAGAAATTCAATGGCAGACTGCTATAACAATGCCATTAAAAAAAAGATTTATTAGCTTAATAATGGAAAAGCAAAAGCAAAAATATTGATTGATAACTTAGAATATGTAGTTAACTAACATGCTACTAAAAGAATTTAATACACAAATGTATATATAATTTAAAATGTTTCTTCATCCAAAAAAACATAACATGATTCATGCATACATTATTAATTAAATTTACTCTATTGTACGAGGTTATTATTCTATTCTCCATGTTACCTTACAAGCTTGATATGATAGATAATAGTGTTTTATCCACAGGACTCACAAGTCCATAATTTGACTGAAATTGGTAATCAGAAAAAGTAAATAATATTGGATCCAACATTGTGCACTGTTGCGAAGAACGACAGGATATACATATTTCATAAATTAGGACCTTCCTTCAAAATTCAATTTTAGGGTATTGAATCACTCATGTCCACTATAATGAGAAATAGTGACGAGCACAATACTCAAAAAAAAAAAAACTCTAGCTCACGTTTAATTTAAACACTTTGTTAGAACATTGTTCTTTCTCTTTATTTTTCCTCAAAAACTATTTTTTCGTATGCACCAACCTCTCACTCCTCTCCACACTTGAGTCTTATAGTTTTCCTTGAATACCTATTTGTATTTATTCCAAAAAGAAAGACTCAGCAGAGACTTCACCATTAACATCAGTCCAATAGTTTTCCTATATGCATAATGTTTCATACAAAGAAAACAAAAGACGATCATAAATTTAGATATATAATAGCCTAAATATGGATAACTTCATCCATGATATGTGCAGAATCATCACCAAAAAGTTTGTCATTGCAGTCCTGCACATGGTTGAGGATGATGATAGTACCTACATGGAATGAGTCGAAGTGTACACATGACGACAGAACTAGACTAGGTGAAAGCATAGTAAAAAACATTATCAATGCATATCAAATGCATATAGATGTGGAAACACTGATAATGATAGCTACCCGCCTTAACATTGCTATGAGGTACTGAAAGCGATACTAATAGCTGTAATAAAGGGATGATAATTCAATTAAGGGATGATAATTCTACTTTTACATGGCAACAATAACAATAGTTATAAGATTGTCTAACCATCTGTACCGGAGATACAAGTTATTGTTTCTTTGGATATTTGGTAAGTAATTTCAAACATCTACAAGTGGAGTCCGTAATCCCAAGGATTTGAGCATGTCTTCTTCCCCCTTTGACGGCTCTACAGAAATATTTGGAGTTAGTTTTACCTTTGTCTGTCCACTTGACTCAAGTTATTTTCCACGGAATTGAATCTTGAAGCTTCAGCCATTTAATATAATCAACCTTATATTTATGAAAAAAGTATTGTAAAGTTATCGGGATTATACAGTTCATATGTTGCTTCACCATTATCATGTTACGTTCCTCCTTTTGTTTAACAACGTCGAAAAAGTCTCCATTGCATTCTTTGGACCATTTTCAAATGGTTTTAGAAAAGTTTTTGTGTTTGTTTAGTAATCTTTACATCGGGTTTCCCGTGATTCCATTGTCCCAAATTTCCTTGACCACATCTTCAAAACCTTCTTTTTCTGTCCAAAAATTTAAGAATATAAAACTAAAAATCATGTCCAAATTACACATGTGATTCTTCGACTATGCTGTCCATACCATCTCAATTATGTGATTTTGTTCTAGCCGTTGAATATTTCCAATCCTCAGAGTCTCAAATCATTCAAATTATATTTACAGATAGAGGTAACATGTAATCTTGAGTCAGACAAATCTTACAATATGTTGGTGCTTCTTTAACAACTGGTTTTCATCTTCCAATTTCTATTGTTGCGTTCTTGAATTCTTGTGGTGTTCTTTAAAACTTTCTCAGTGTGGGAGATGTGATGCATTTCTAGAGTCTTAGTAGTATGTTTTTCAATGTTGAATACTTTTGTATATTTCCTGTCACACTGTTGTTTGCTTTAGTACTCTTCCTGTTCCACAGTCTACATTTCAATGCCTAAATAAATTTTGATACAATAGAAGTCTTCTTCTTTTTCTTCTTCTTAGTTTTCTCTTTGTTCTTATAACTGGAAATCTTTTGAAGAAAATTTTGAGAACTTTATCAAGGCACATGTTCATAAATTGGGCTTGTTTGTTGCATTTCGGACCCCACTTGTTCATCCCCACTAGTCGTTTGTTTGTTTGTCCTCCAGTTTGATTTATTTGTTATAAATATTGTGATTCTGGGGTTCTCTTTTATTGGCTTAGTGCTTTTGGTGTTTGTTTGTCTTATCAACTATAGGGTTAGAATTATCAACCTTAAAAAGTTTTCTATTCCAAGTCTATCAAAAATCACTAGCGATATTGAGATATAAAGGGTTTCATAAATGTAATCCAATATGTCTCAAATAATACGATGTATGACAATGGTATGATAAAACTGGTAATTAGACCCATACCTGAACAATAGGAGAATCTACCACGATTTATAATTGCGGGTCCCTTTCTGAAATCACATAACCATACCATGTATTTCAATTGACCTTTTTTACCATATCGTTTTACAATCATCATCATTGATGACATCAGTAAAGACCATAAAAAATCATAGGTTCCTATTTTGACGTCTCCTTTGAGAGACATCTTTTCAGCGTAGATTGAGTGAATATGTTATATGTAAGACCTTTTTCAAACAAACTTTAAAATCATCATGTATCGACACTCCTCAGCCATTACCCCATAGTAGTCACTCGATTTTAAAGTATATCAACAATACCGTTGTAAGTTTCTTCGGGCATTGACATTTGGGTCTCCATTAAATCTAAGTATTGCGTCTTGACTATCAAAGTGTGTGCATAATGATGCCTAATATTTGGGCCTAAAAAGTATCTTTCAAAAAATTTCAGAGCCATTCAACTTATTCACAAGATTCATCTCGAGGGATAAACTCATATTCTATTTATAGAGCGAGTCATACACGTGTATTAGGAATTCCCAAGAGACTGCTCCTCCAGTAAGAGTAATTCTTTTCCTGGAAATTTATCACTAGAGAGTGTCTACTGTCTTGTTATTAAACATAAAAAATATCAACAGGGATAAGTTCAGGCAAGGGGGGTTAGGTCTTACCTTACTAATCATAAAGAAATACCTTGTGTCTTCTACCTAACAAGCATGAAGAAAATATAATCTAGAGAGAACTAAATAGTTTATGATCACTACAAAATTCGTAATACACTCCATGATGATATTACAAATGAGGATGCTTAAATAATGTAAACATATGTCAATTAAAGAGAAAGTTGAATTTTAAAAGATTTATTACTCATCAAAAGTAACTTGAAGTATTTTTTTCTTGTCTTCTTCAAACCTATGCAACAATACTGTATAATTCAGACTTTCTCTGTGGAGTTACTATATCTTGTTGAACGTATAGATACTTCCCAATGGTAGCCTATCGCATTGGTAGGTGCCTTGAAACAAACTCTTTAGTCATTTTACGGTCCCAACTATGTTGCCTTCAATGTGTATTCTTTTTAATTTTGTTCTTTCCACTTCTTTGGTGCCTTCGTGATATAATTCCCTCTCTATCCACTCTATAAATACATATGAACACCATATCTATCTCATCTTCATCAACAAAATTCTCACTATCTTCATCAAGAGAATCCTCGCACAAATCAATTGTATTTGACACTAAGGCCCTTGACTCATTCTTCATTGCAATCACACATTTAGACACATAAATGACAACTTCAGGAATTATTTGCTATTGAAAATAAGTGGTGTAATATGCTTTTCTTGCATAAAATGGGTATCATTCTTTATTAACATTACTTGCTTACCAGTAGTCTTCCACAAAGCATCAAAGTTATTTCAACATATTAGGTCGCTTGAGGCATTACTAATATCTTGACTTTACTCATTGTTATGAAAATTTCTAGTTACACCATTTTCTCTACAAGGAGAATTTTTTGACGAGTTGGTGAAGTGCTTCAATCACTTGCTGAGTTTTTCTGTGCAACCAGTGTCGAATTTTTAGTTACATCCTTGGTTTCAACTTGCAAAACATGCGGCCCGGAAATTACAGAATCTTCTACATCATATGTATCCATTTGTTTGTATAATTACGATTTTGATCAACTTTTCCAAGTTAAGTTTGTCATCAATAATTTTTTTGCCGTTTCTTAGTGTCTGAAGAAAGAAAATCATCACATAAAATTGGACAAGCAAAGGGATGTTGTTGCATGTAAATTATACCTTTCTATGCAACAACAACATATTTTTTTGACTGAACAATCTCACAGCGCATCAACTCCAACTCTTGTCATTTCCCTTTTGCTTTTTCTAGTTGTTTGGACATCAATATCACTTGTAATAACTTCCATTAAGTGTGAATAAATTTTCTCTGAAGTGACAAAAACTAATTGTCAATCTAAAGTAGTAGATTATTTACTTTGATCAACCTCTACAACCTATGACACTTTGAAAACTAAGCCTAGAATAGTTGTTGAAAACATAGATGAAGAAATGAACCGCGATAGGGTTCACAGATCTTGTTAGGGACCATGGTTCATAAGCCTACCCATGGTGGTAAATTTAAATCACTCAAGCACTTTCACCAAACCTCGGAACCCTTCATGAGTTGTGGTACTGATGATCGGCCAATGTGGCACATGTGAAGAGTAGTAGCCCCCCAACCTATTTAGAGACCACGGGGGCCTTCATGTCCGTGGTCTTGATAACGGGTCATGGTGGAGTCTGTGAATACCATCCAGTAGACCCCCACACCTAAGCCTCGAGACCTCAGCCTACGTGAGGACCACGAGGACATTCACGGTACATGGTCCCTCACATCTGTCGTGGTAGGGCTCGTAAAGAAGAACCCTAGAACCTATAGGTTTGGAGGGTTGTGGTTGGTTCCGCCAACAGGTTATGTTTTGGGTCTTTTGGTGTTTTTGTTTTTCCGTGAGACCCTTAACTATGCATTTTAATCCTAAACTACGTGGCTTTAGTTAGTTTTTTTCCTAGAAACATATTATAACATATCTAAGTAAGATCTTTCATAAAAAACATTAGAAATTAGAGTTTGAAAAGGAGAAAAATGTTGAACAACTATAGTTCAAGAACGCAACATGTTTTCTTCACTTTAAAACTCGCAATCAAAATATTTCTCCATTGAAGTCATAACCAGGCATGTGGGATTTCATTAGAGATTTCCTTTCACCCATTAGGTCATTAGAATTTAGTCATTTTTTTTATTCCCTACTATTTAATAGATCTAGGGTTTCTAGAACTTCAACATATTTTCATGAATAAGTTATTCAATTGTTCCAAATCAGATTATTATGTTATTAGTTGGTTTATTTCATAAACTTCATATCCTTATATATGTAGTTCTTTAGTTCATGAATTGCACTTGCTAGGCCAAATATTTCAGTTATTTTAGATGAATATGTCATAGCTTTTGAATGTGTAGTTACCAGTATAATAATGTTATATGCTTAGTTTGCAAGTCATTTTTAAGTTATCTAGTATATACAGAAATGCATTCTTAATGTTTTAATCAATTATTCTATTGGGAGTAACATAATACCGGGTTGGACTAGAGTAGTCATCCATATAGTCCCCAAAATAAGATCAATGTAGGTTGGAAGCCCTCTCTGCAGGCATTAGTTTAGTGATCGTGTAAACATGCTTCTATACCTTTGGCCGAGTAATATGGGGTCCTCTTTATATGGTGTATACATCATACTCCATATTTAGCTAATGTGATTTTAATAATGGTTATTAGCATCTCCAACAGTTCAGTCAGGTTCTATTGCACTAACCATTTTTTTTGTACAGTCAGTATTCAACTTGAACATGTTATCATTTGGTCATTAAATTTAGTTAGAATCAATATTCAGAATCCATATTATGTTCATATTATACTATTGCTTTATTTCTTGTTAAGTTATATGCTAATTTCATGTTTACTCTATCCTGCAAGATCATAGTGACGCATATGCTGCGCTACATCTTCTCGTCATGTAGGTTCAAGTCCTCAACAGTAAGATCATACTTCGATTGGTTCCCAATCCCCAGTTCATAGACATTAGTGGTGAGTCCTCATTCTTCGAGGACAATAGTTATGATATCTTCAATATTTTTAGTCTTTTAGTTTTTTTTTGGCAGACTCAGATGGGGCATGTCCCAACACTTCTAGTAAGCTAAGAGACTGATTTAAGACATAGTCTACTTCATGTTTAGTATTTGAAACTCTTAGATTTCATTTATTCAGTTAAGTATATGGGTATTCCCCATTATTTCAAATTTACATCATGTTTTCTGCTTCATTTTATTATATGTAGTATGCTCATGATTATGCCAACAGGGTTACCTTCGGTCACATGTGATCCTAGGTGTCGTGTACGCGTCTTAGAGGTTGCTTGGGGCGTGAAAAACTTGATATCAAAGCCTTAGTTTTAAGATTCCTAGAATTTCTGTAAAATCCACACTAAGTAGAGTCTTTTTCAAAAGTTGTGAAGTGCACCACATCTATTGAGAGAGGCTATAAGGTGTTTTAGTAAACCTTCAATTATATTGTTCTTTTTATCGTGCGTAAGGTATTATCGAATTCCTCATGCAATTATTTTCTTATGCGCTTTCAGAGAATGTCTTGTAATAGAGCTAAGGACAGGTTTGCAAATGTCGAGAATGCAAACGGAGCTTCTCCAGTGCATACCAAGAAGTCTCGAAGGTAGAGTTTCGGAATGTCATTGAGATGTTGGAGCAGAGTGTGGCCAACTATAACATTCAGGCGGATCCTGTTTCTTTAAATGCTATTTTGGGTCAGTTATAGTTAGAGTGCGAGATTTTGTTATAATGAATCCGCATGAATTCTTAGGATCGCACATTGGTGAGGATCCCCAAAACTTCATAAACGAAGTCAAGAAGATCTTTGAGATGACACAGGTAACTGGGAATGATTGGGTTGATTTAGAATTTTACCAATTTAAGGATGTGGATTTAGTATACTTAGTTGAAAGAAAACACGGTCAGATGTAGCTCCTATCACTTGGCATTGCTTTAGTGAGACTTCTGTAGACAATTTTTTTCAAAGAGAGCAAAGGGAGGCAGAAGCTCAGGAATTTATGATTTTAATGAAAGGTAGCACGAAAGTACGTGACCAAGTAAACCAAACTCTCTAGGTATGTAGCTCACATGGTTGATGATTCCAGTTCGTATATGAATAAGTATATTTATGAAGTGTCCGACTTGGTGAGGAAAAAATGGAGGAACATGATAACAAGAACATAAATGTTAGATAGACAGCATGAACATCTCTAGGCTTATGACTTATGATCAACATATTGAGGGAGATACACATAGGGAACAAGCTAATAAGAACACGAATGCTAGGATAGACAACTATGAATATTATCAAGAAAAATGGAGTGGTGGAAATCTCTCGAAGTTTCAACAAAAATTGTCAACTAAATCACCTTCATCAACCAATTTTCAATCCTCCAAGTCCCGAAATGACCAATAAATTAGTGCACTAGGCTTTATGTGTCAAGGTAGCGTGTGAGGCCCCAAAACCAACAAAACTATGTAGTATGATAAAAACCATCCGAGAGAGTTTGCACGAAAGGAATGATGCTTTTGATATGGTTTACCTAGAAAGAGGTTGAGGGAATGTCCTTCTAAATAGGGTAAACGAGGTAACAATGGTAGATCTGAGTCAACAACTACAGCAGCACCATTAGGTCGCCCAACTCAGTAGGGTACTTATTTGGTTAAGTGGAGGTCATCGCCAAAACATGTGGTATGTTCTCCATGATCACTAGGATTAGGAGGATTCTCATGATGTACTTAATGGTATCTTAGGAGTAATGAACTTGATGTTTATAAAAGTTCAATTTGAAGTTACTCCAGAAACTCCCTCAGAACTTTTCTCAGTCTCTACTATAGTAGATAACATACGTATAGCTTGAGAGGTACACACAAATTTCCTTGTCACTGTCTCCCACATATTGACAATAGAATATTTGTAGAGTTAGAAATGTTAGACATCGATGTCATTCAGGGAATGAATTTATTACATTCTTGTTATGCCTTAATCGATTGTAGAACTAGGAGTTTTTGATTTTAATTTCCAAACGAACAAATCATAGGATTGTTCCCTAAGTGAATGCAGACAAATGATCACTTAATGTTGTCTCTATAATCTAGTTCGGCTTAAGGGATCTAGCTCTTAAACCCCTACTCTTGATTTAGTTCAAGTGTTAGTGAATATTTAGAAGATCTTCTCGGATTTACTCTCGTAAGGGAAATCGAAATAAGAATTGACCTCCTTCAAAATACCTAAACTATTACTATTCCTCCATACAATATGGGTCTATCTAAGTTTATGAAATTGGAAGTGTGGTTGGAAGACCTTGTAGTTAAGGGTTGCGTTAGACCTAGTATTTCTCAATGGGTTACACTACTGTTGTTCATGACAAATAAAGATGGTTCCCTAAGAATGTGCATTGACGAATGGTCGTTTAATAAGGTCACAATCAATAATAAGTATCACATCCCCAGGATTGATGACATGTTTGACTAAGATTAGAGCACTAGTCCTTTCTCAAATATAGAACTCACATGGAGTCATCATCAAGTTGAATTCATTGATTGTGGCACTTCGAAGAAAACCTTCATAACTCAATATTGTCATTATGAATTCATAGTTATGTGAATTAGACAAACCAATGCTCCTACAACTTTCATGGATTTGATTAACAAAGTGTTTAAGTTGTACTTAGACTTATTCGTTCTCGTCTTTATTGTTTATATCCTCATTTTCTCTAGGAATGATAAGGAACATGCGAATATATTGAAGATTGTAATACAAACTCTCAAAGATTGCCATTCATTCGATAATTTTAATAAATGTGAGTTTTGGTTGCAATCTGTTACTTTCCTTGGGGATATTTTTTCTAGAGAGGGGATCCAAGTTGATTCTCAAAAAACATACGTAGTGAAACAATGTCTTAGAATTATGTCTCCTACAGATATTAGAAGTTATTAGGTTTGGAGGTTTATTAGAGAACGTTTGTGGAAGGATTTTCATCCATAGCCTCTCTGATCACTAAGTTGACTCACAAAAAGGTCAAGTTTCAGTGGTGTGATAATTGTGAGAAGTACTTCATAGAACTGAAGAATAGGTTGACTAAAACTCTACTTTGTCAACTTTAGCAAAGTGTTCAAATAGTTATGTGATTTTTTTTAATTCATCTAGAGCCATCCTAGGTTATTTGTTGATGCAGTGATGTAAGGTTCTAGATCATGCTTCAAGACACCTTAAGGTGCATGAGAAGAACTATCCCATTCATGACCTCGAGCCCGCAAGAATGGTGTTTGAACATAATATTTGGAGACATTACATGTATAGTGATCATGTAGATATGTTCACAAATCATAAGACCCTAAAAAAAAATTTCAAAAAGAAAGAGTGGAATCTCCCCAAAGAAGATGACTTGTGTTCCTTAAGGAATATGATATAAACCTGCATTACCATCGTGGTAATACGAATAAAATAAAATAGGCTCTTAGCAGACTATATATGGGCAGTGTAGCACATGTTAAGGAAGAAAGGAAGAAAATAGCAAAAGATGTTCACAAAATTGCTTTCTTAGAATTTTGTCTTATGAGCATATTAGTCGGTGGTGTAACAGTTAAGAATAGTAAAAAATCTTCATTGGTAGTGGAGGTTATGGAAAATCAAGGCAGTGATCTGATATTTCTTGAAATAAAGAGTGCAACCCACCACAAAAGAGTTGAGGTTTTCTCCCATAAGAGAGGATGTTTGCTTCGCTATTAGGGTAAATTATTTGATTCTAAGGTGGGTGACTCAAGGTTACATATTCTTGCACAAGCCCATAAATAAAAATATTTTGTTAATCAAGGAGCCACTAAGATGTACTGTGACCTATGGAAAGTCTATTGATGGAATGGTATGAAAAGAGATTAAGAAGATTTTGTTGCTAAGTGCCCTAATTGCAAGCAATCCAAGGTAAAACATTAGAAACCCAGAGGTATAACTAGAGAAATTGACATTCCTACATTGAAGTGGAAGTGATAAACATGGACTTTATCATAAGTTTACATCATATTCGCAAACAACAAGACTCTATTTGGGTGATATTTGATAGAGTTACTAAGTCTTCGTGCTTTTTAACAATCAAGACTACAGATTCAATGGAAGACTATCCTTTGTATTACATTAATTAGATAGTTAGGTTACATGGGGTTCTTTTTTATATCATGTCATATATAGTTTTTCATTTCACCTCTCACTTCTCGAAGTCATTTCCGAAAGATCTTGGTATTCAGGTTTACCTTAGCACAACATTTCATCCGCAAAAATATGGTAAAGTAGAGCGTACCATTTAGAAGGACATGATGAGAGCTTGTGTGATCTAATTCAAAGGAAGTTGGATTATTACCTCCCTCTTATACAATTTGCCTACAATAATAGTTACCATTCCAACACTCAGATGGCCTCTTATGAGGCATTGTATGGGCGTAGGTGTAGATCTCTTGTTGGATGGTTTAAAATAGGAGAAGAAGACTTGATAGGATTAGATTCTGTTTTTTGAAGCTATAGAGAAAGTGCAACTAATTGTAATAGAATTAGGAAAGTCAAAAGTCGCCAAAAGTCATATTGAGGTGTAAGAAGAAGAGAACTAGAGTTCGATGTTGATGATTGAGTTTTCGGGAATGTGATGCATATAAAAGGGGTAATTAGATTTCAAAATAAAGGGAAGCTCAATCCTAGAAATTTAGGCCCTTACAATATCTTGAAAAAGGTTGACGAAATAGATTATGAGTAAGAGTTTTTTGTAGAATTAAAAGTAGTGCATCAAGTTTTTCACATTTAATTGCTGAAGAAGTGTGTGGGTGATCGAAGATCAATTGTACCATTTGAAAGTGTTGCTATGAAGGATAATGTAACCTATGAAGAGGTACCAGTTGAAATTCTTGATTGTTACATTCGAAGATTGAGTAAAAAAGATGTCGCTTAAGTCAAGGATTTGTGGAGGAGATAATCCATAGAGGGAGCTTTTTGGGAAGCACAAGCACAAATGAATGTCATGTATCTTCATCTCTTTCTATCCGATTTTACCCCACCATGAGGTAATAGTTCCTATTAAGTTTTCAGTCATTCATGCACAATTTAATTCTTAATATTATGTTCCATAAGTTTGTATTTGTATTTTTCAGCGCATTTGCATATTCTTGGAAATCAATTATGCCAAAAACAAATTTCCATAAAATTAGTTGTTGCTTTTGGAGTTCTTTCCCTCCATTTAAAATATTTTGTCCTTCATTCAAGGACACATTTCCAAGGGGGAGATATTCTGATACTTCAAAAACCAGACCTTGAAGAAGTTGCAGAAACCTTACCTGATAAAGTAAACAACGATAGGGTTCCGAAACAATGATAAGGACCACGGTCCATTGACCTGCCTTTGGTATTGTGTTGAGATAACCCATGCGTTGTCACAATACCACAATACCCTGCACAAGTTGTGGTCTTAATGCCATGCCGTCGGGGCGCCCGTGTATGATAGATAGTATTTCCCCTTAGTCACCCTCAGAACTCCTCACCTAAGTTATGACCATGGGGACCTTCATGGTGAGTGGTCCTAATGACGGGTCGTGGTGGCGTCTATGAAGACCACCCAATAGATTCTCAAACCTGAGCCTCCAGTGATACTTTCACGATACATGGCCCCTCAAATAGACCGTGGTAGGGCTTATGACGAAAACCCTAAACCAATAGCCACCAGATGACAGATCACGAATCACTTCACGATTCGTGGTCCCTTTTACGATTTGTGAAAGTGGTTGTGGTTGGACAACTATGTAGTTTAAGTCAGGGGTCTTTTGGTCTTTTCCTTTTTTTGAACTGCTAAACTACGCTTTTTTAACCGTAAAATATGTGGTTTGGGTTAGTTTTAGCCTAAATATATAACTAGAACTTACCTTTGTCAGATATTTTCTTAAAAACATAGAAAATAAATGTGTCAAAGGGAGAAAAGGGTCGAGGAACCTTAGTTAAAGAAAGCAACAAATTTTCATCAGTTTCAACCCAGAATTTAAAAGATTTTTCATCGAATTCATCACCAGGTATGTGATTTCACTAGTGGATTCCTTTCTCCCATTAGTTCCCTAAATTAAGTCGTAATCTTGATTCCCTCCTATTAAATATACCTAAGGTTTCTAGATATTCAACAAATTTTCATGAATTTAAATGTTCCTAATATGATTCTAATGTTATTACTTAATCTCTTGCATTAATTTAAACTCCTTAAATATTTAGTTCTTTACTTACACATACTAGGCCGTATCTTTAAGATATTTCTTGTATACTTGCCTTAGTTTTGAATGTTTCTTTATCAGTATAATTATGTTGCACTCTTGATTTGCATATCAGATTTGAGCTATCCAGCATATTTAAAAAAAATCAGAATTAATATGTTAATCATTTAATCTTTTGTGAGTAGAGTCATACTGGGTTGGACTTCGTTAAGTCACCCATATTGTTCTGGAACTACAAGCCATGGAGGTTGTAATTCCCTTATATGGGCATCAATTAAGTGATCATGCGAATACGCCTGTATACTTTAGGCAAAGTTTATAGGGTCCTATATATGGAGCATATACATATGACTCCACATTTAGCTTATGTAGTTTTATTTTCGGTTTTTAGGAGATCCCACAATTCAGTTTGACTCTATTTCATTGACCATACTTGTGGCACAATCAACATTCAAAATCAAATTGTTGTCTTTTGGTCATTGTATTTAGATAGCATTATTACTCAAGAAAATATCAGATTCAGATTATACTCTTCCATTATTGCTTGTTATGTTATATATTTATTTCAGCTTTACTCTATCCTACATGTTTTTTATCCCAATGATCATTGATAGCCTTGAGAGAACCCATGGTCTGGCTTACTTAACTCGGCAGAAGAATTGACTTAATGTAAAATGAGGAACATCTCATAAATCATTTTAAGATAAATGTCTTGGTCAAAATGGCCCATAGTCTGAAAGTAAAATATCTCTAAATATATAGAGGACTGAATGAATTATCTACTGGCTATCTATTTATGAAGTCTCTACAATCCTAAGATGAATGTTGGGGCAAACCCCACAACATTATATAAATGAAAAGACTCAGAAATATAAAAGGGTCCTCTGAATGCAAGGAGGCTCATCACTAATTCTGGTTACGCAAAATGGATGAACGAGGCGCTGGATATTGATCCTGATTACATGCGTTTTCACATCATAAGATGATCCATGCAAACATGCATCAGTACATTAAATGCACGAGTATGTGAGATTGAATGTTAAACAACAACTTCAAGCTAGAAAGATGTAAGAAGAAATTTACATTCGCTCTGCTCAACTCATGAATTAGTGAACTTAATACAAAGAAATAAAAACACATGCGATATATATAAAGCTTGTAAAAATTTGATAAGTAAAATGCAAAAAAAAAATCAACTTAACTTTTATATGAATGTAATACAGTTTCTGTGGGAGATTCTCTAACCGAAAACCATGACTATGACCTTAAGAGATGGTACAAAGTCTTACCTCAAATTGTAAGAGGACAGTCCTAATCTTGGTGTCTATATGGAATCGGAACTACTACGTGGATCCACTCTTCTATGCTAAAAAACACTAAGGAATCATGTAAAAAGTATGAGCCATCTTCGGTTCACGTTGACTAAATGATTTATGGGGCTCATTTAATATAAACTCACGTACCTATATCGGTGCTCAATACTAATCCAAAAAATACATAGCTCATATGTTTTTAAAACAACTTTTTCTCTAGTTTGAGGTAATACCTCAAACATAGCAATAAAAGCTCTCTTGGACATCATATTTTCATTTCTATTATCTATATGAAGGCACTGTTTAATGTCTAGCTTCATTTCATGTTCATAATGTGAGACATCAGTAACTCTTGGAAAATACTTAGTTCCCTCATAACATTTGAGAAACGAACTAAACTCTTTACTCTTTCCATAACATGCAACTTAACTCTTAGGGAATACGTAGTTGCGTTTAAACTTTTGAGAATTGAACTCAACTCTGTACAAATTGGTTAACTTGCAAGTAGAGACTTAGAACAATACTAAAATGTTTGATGAAGACTCTTTGAAGATTTAAGGACTTTGACTTGTTTCTTAACTTTTAGACATGACTCTTAACTTCTTTGACGTTGATCTTAACTTATCTTGAATTGGATTATATCTTCAAGGTTAATGATCTCATATTATAATATGATTTAATGATGTTTATATGCACCATAGAGTGTTGGATTCAATTAAGAAATATGGGTACATCACTCAGGAACTAGTATGAAAAGATGGTGAATGAATAGGTTCTGCAAGCGTCCTTGGCACTCTGAGAGGCATTGGACGCCATACCCCAAACTTCAAAGTCTAAGTTGGGGCGCTTAAGTTTGCGCCCGTACAAGGCCATACAAAGAGAGGCTGTCGAGCAGGGCTTTGGAAGGCGTGGCGCCTGAAGGCATTTCAGTTAGGTGTTTCAACTTCTCTTTTTGTTTTTCATCTCTAAACCCTCTAAATTTCAATTGATATTTCCCACAATACTTAGGATCACTAATACCCTAAAAAACTTATATATTATAATAAAAAAACAACCCGAAAACACGAATAAAATAAACTCTAGACATGCAACAACTCTACCAACAAGATTTCAACAATGTTCTTCAAGAACTTCACTTTCATCAATCAATCAACTCAAAATCTATGAAATAAACAAGTTGGTGTGTGGTTGAACTAATCCAACACGGAAAGATATCACATACCTCCATAGGGATCAGCCCCAAAGAATTCCACTCGCAAAAGCTTAGAGTGCTGGATAAATTCTTGATCTTTCACCATTCTCCTTCTAAAATGCTATTTTCTCCCAAGCCCTAAGCGTGAAATACATTTTTAATCTGAATCAAAAGTTAATTTCCCCCCAATAAAACCCTTTAAAAAACTTAAGACATAGTTTGGTGAAAGACTAGTTTGCCCTTCGTTCAATCAAGAATTTGGCTTTCCTCTCTCCAACAACCAAACTGTCCAAAGAGATATGTTAATCATACGATATCGAAATCTTGAAAACTCGGCGGCATTACAATGATATTTCCAAGATCTTTCCAAACATATAAAGAAATGACTTTAACTCTAAATTTCACTCTCTTAATTTAAATATATTTTCCAAATTTTCCCTTGTTTATCCAAAAGTAAAAAAAATTGTTTGTTAGATTATTCTTCAATCTTTCGAGTTATGAAATGTTACAATATTTCCCAATTGGGAACATTCATCCTTGAATGATATTTCATTCACTAAGCTAATTATTGTAACCTCAAGTTTAACATTTAACAATCCCTAGCAAGTAACAACATGAATAATCATATTTTACAAAGTAATGGAGAGAGAATTAGTATCTTGATCTATGTTCTCTCCGGTTTTAAAGTGATGTGGATATATCTACTGCATATTCTCTTCACCTTCCCAAGATTCTTGTTCTACTAATTGGTTCCTCCAAAGGACCTTGACTGGCGCAACCTCCTTCGTTCTCAACTTGGGAACTTGGCAATCAAAAATCTGACATGTATCTCTTCATAGGATAAGCTATCCTGAATTACAATATTTTTTTCAGTTCATGCAATCAATGACGGATCACCCATGCACTTCTAGAACATAGAAATATGAAAAATTGGATGAACTGCTACTAACTCTTGTGGTAGCTCCAATACATAGGATACACTACAAATTCTCTTGGAGATTCTATAAGTAAAAATATGTCAGGACTAAGTAACCCCTTTTTCACCAAACCTCATACCACCCTTCATGGATGAAACTTTCATTTTTACCCAATCATCCACCTCAAACTCCAACGGCCTTCTCCTAACATATGTATACAAATTTTGACGACTCTGTAACGTTTTAAAACTCAATTGAATCAACTTCACCTTCTCCATTGTTTGGTGAACTAAATCTGGTCGTATCAACCCTGCTTAACCAACTTCGAACAACCCAATAGAAGATATGCATCTTCTCCGATAAGGAACTTCATATGGAGCTATTTGGATGCTTGAATGGTAGTGTTGTTGTAAGACAACTCAATTATTGATAGGTTATCATCATAATTACCCTTTAAATTGATCACACAATCCCTCAACATATCTTCTAACATCTATATATTACACTCTGTTTTCCCATCATTCTTCGGATGACACACAATTCTTAAGTTTACATTCGAACCCAAACCATTCTAGAAAAATTTCCTAAACTGTGCATTAAATTGTGCACCTCTATCTGAAATGATTGAAATTAGGCCTTAAATAAGTCTCACCACTTCTTGAATGTACAACTTAGCTTAATCCTCGGCCTAATGGGTAGTCTTTACCGACAAAAGTGAGTTATGTTTTTTCTATTTGACATTACCCAAATAGAATCATGCTACATGTTAGACCTTGGTGATCCTATGGTGAAGTCCATATTAATCATCCCCTACATAAATTTAGGAAGTTCTATATTTAGAGACAAACCTCCAGGGCTTTGGTGTGGTACTTTCTCTTGTTGGCAATTTAGGCTTTTTTGAAACAAACTCAGCAATGCTCTTCTTGACGCTTTTCCACCAATATACCACCCGCAAATAACATTACATATTTTAGAAACATGAATGAATGGAATATCTGGAGCCATGAGAATCCTCTATGATCCTTTCTTGGAGCCCATCAACCCTAGGTACACACAATCTACCTTTATAATTCAGCACACCATGTCCCATTTGTTAAAAACATAATACTCTTTACTTATAAATACATGCCGTTAAATCAAGAAAAAAGGGTCTTCGTCTTGCTTTTCTTTTTCTTCTGACACTAATTATGATTAATCCCCATTCCATAAGTCACTCTCAAATGTGCAAGTTTTTGCACTTCTTTGGCTAACTCACTCTTTTATTCCTCAACATGGGTGGTACACCCCATGGATAACTTTCTAAAAGCATTTTCAACAACATTAGACTTACCTAGGTGGTAAAGAATTCTCATGTTCTAATCATTCAATAGTTTTAACCACCTCCTATGTCTGAGATTGAGCTACTTCTGGTTAACAGTATTGTAGGCTATAGTGATAAATAAATAATTCAAAATGATTGTCGTACAAGTAGTTAAGCGATATATTCAAGGTGAATATTACAATAATTAATTCCATGTAATGGGTCGGATAATTCTTCTCATGAACCTTCAACAAACCTTGAGAACTCTCTGATAATGTCAAAATCGAGGCAGTAGTAAACCTCTTTTTCAATCCCTCAATGTTTTTCTCACAAGCTTTAGACCATTGAAATTTAACTATTTTCTAAGTCAACTTGGTCAAGGGAGAAGAGATAAATAAAAAACCTTCAACAAATCTTATATAGTATCCAGCCAAACCCAAGAAGCTCCTTATATTTGTTGGAGCTGTGAGTCTAGGAAAACTTTTAATTGCTTCTCTCTTTTGGGTATGAACTCTAAATCCATCATCAGAAATTATGTGGGCAAAGAATGCCACAAATTTTAGCCAAAACTCACACCTAGAAAACATAGTATATAACTCCTGATCCAAAGTCTGAAGAACTATCCTAAGGTGATTACCATGATCTTCTTTATACATCGAATTGATTAATATGTCATCAATGAAGACGATAACAAACAAATCAAAATTAGGTTTGAAAATTTTATTCATAAGATCCATTAATGTTAAAGTCACATAGCTCAAATGAAATAACATAACAAAAAATTCATAATGCTTATATCTGGTTCTAAAAGTTGTCTTTGGAATATTACATTCCCTAACTTTTAACTGATGGTAGACTGATTTAAGATAAATTTTCAAGAAGCATGAAGAATCCTAAAGTTGGTTGAAAAGATTATCTATCCTTGGGAGAGAATACTCATTCATCATGGTAACCTTAACCAATTGGCCGTAGTCTACACACATCCTAAGGGAACCGTCTTTCTTTATTAAAAACAAGACCATAGCGCCCCAAGGTGAATCACTTGGCCGAAGAAAGACCTTATCAAATAAATCTTTAAATTATTCTTTAAACACTTTTAACTCTGTTGGTGTCTAACTATGGAGGAAAGAGATAGGACGAGTATCTGGAATGATGTATATGCCGAAATCAATTTTTCTCTGTATATCATCAGGAAAAACATTTGGGACATCTTTTAATAGTGGAGCTAAATAAATAGGAAGTATCTCAACATTTGATTCGTTAGAAAATATGTGATAGACACTTCCCTTGAAAATAACTTCTTTGTTTTAAGGCACAACATGGAATGACTCATAGCCACTTATAAACTGCTTTTCCACTCTATAATTTTTTCAATGAAAACTAAAACTTGTCTACTCAAGAGCTTAAATATACTGATGCATTATAGGCATGAACCCAGTCCATACATACAATGACATCAAACACTACCATATCCAACTACACAAAGTCATCTATAGTACTTTTATGATTGACAGGAAATGCCACAACCACGATAAAATCTCTATAATACAATAAAATTTTGAACATGCATAAAATATTGAAGGAATAAACATGTTATTTTGGAAAAACATCAAAACTAAAGGCATGGATCATACAAGTGATAACATTTGGTGAATCCTTTTGCTCTCGGCAACTATTGTAACCATAAATACAATTTATTCTCTGTATCTCCCTAAAGTAGCTTATCTAGATTTAACTTTTATCTGAGAAGCAACTAAAGAAGAGTACGCTATATTGCCCTTTTTATCACGGTATGTATGTTCTTAGGAAACTCTTTTGTAAATTACCATTCTGGCTACACTTAAAGTTATCGGTGAAGCAATCATTAAACACGCCTGATTGGATCCTCCCAAACATGGATCATTGATGAGTCAAAAAACTCCACTGTTCCTTACAACCTTATGAATACGAAGTCCGGATCTAAAGCTCTCAAAATCGTGAGTATTGTACACACGTTAGTTTCTTTTTAAAGGTGCACTAGTAAATGATAGAGAAGGTATTTTCTGCTTCTATTAGAAAGAAGATAAATTAAAATTATTCTTTTGCTGCCAATACTCATTCCTTATGTCATAGCCCTCCTATTCTTGACCTCTAATCTATCCCTAAGTCTTTCTTTCGCAACCTATTGCACATATTTCATTATCCATGCTTCGCCCATCTCTGATATAAACATCAAAAACTTACTTTCCTCAATCGAAAAATGAGACAACAGAACTACAGACCAGTTTGTTCTACTCCTCATTCAACAACAAATTCTTTTCTTCTATTTTCTCACGAAAAAGAAACATACTATGACCCACTCTCATAAAAGTACAATTGTTTTGCGTAAAAACGAGTTAGAAAGAAACGTTTAGAGATAATATCTAACACACGAACAGACTATTAAGGAAGTGAGTAATTTTCTTTTGTTGCAGCCTTCTAATTATAGAGGTGGTGTGCTTCACACAGATAACTAGGACTCTAAATATACGACTTCATAGACTCTCTAGGACTCTAGTACTCTGTCCTCGCATAATATGTTTGTCATGTACTGAGAATACACCCTAGACGTGGACAACACACAATTTCTATTGCTGTCCTTGAGCAAACCCTTAGCCGGGCTTACTTAACTCCGCGGAAGTTTTAGCTCATGTAAAACGAGGAACATATCACAAATAACTTTAAGATATATATGTTTGAAAAAAATGGCACTTATGTCGAAATAAAATATTTGTAAAAAAATAGAGACCCAAACAGGACTATCTAACTGACTATGTGTCTATGAATACTCTACAATACTAAGATGAGTGTTGGGAAAACCCCCACAACATTATATAAATGAAAATACTGAAAGCGATAATAGAGTCCTTCGGGATGCAAGGAATCTCACCACTCACTCTGGATGTTCAATTTGAATCAACAAACAGTTGGATACTGACACTGATTATCTGTGTATGCATCATAAGACTATATAGGTCAACTTACATCTGTACATTGAATGTACGAGTGTGAGGGTTTGAATGTTAAACAACAACTTTAAGCTTGAAAGGAGTAAGAAGACACTTATTTTGAATCTGCTCAACTCATGAAGTACTTACCTTCATATAAAAAATTAAAAACACATGATATATATAATGCATGTAAAATAAAATAAAACTAAGTTCATCAAACAAAATGTAATAACAAACTCAACTTAACTTATATATTAAAGTAATACAGTTTCTTTTGGAGATTCTGTTGTGGACAACCATCACTATGATACTAAGCGATGGTACAACGTCTTACCTCACATTTCAAGAGGACCATCCTATACCTTTCCGACTGTATAGAACCTGAACTACTAAGTAGATCCACTAGTCTATGCTAAAAAGCACAAAGGAATCATTTAAAAAGTATGATCCTTCTTTTGGCCATGTTTTTTAGGTAGTGGAGCCTGATTAATTTTAGGTTTTCCTATTTATTCTCTATTTTAGGCTTTCCTATTTATTCTCTATTTTAGGTTTTCCTATTTATTCTCTGTAACCAAAAATACTCTGATATATTAATATAAATATACCTCACCGCCGTGGAAGTTTACTCATGGGGTGTTACCACGAAATATTGGGTTTTTCTCTTTCTCTCTCTAGATCTCTCATCTCTTTCTCTTGAAAGTTCTTGTGTTCTTCATTCATCTTGTGTGTGTGCGTGAATTCGATCCCAACAACTGGTATCAGAGCTAAGGAGATTCAACACTATCACAGAAGATGGATAGTTTGAAGCTTGGAATCGAGAAGTTTGATGGATCCGATTTCAGTTTCTGGAAGATGCAGATCGAAGATTATCTGTACCAGAAAGATCTTCACGAACCGTTGACCGGGGTGAAGCCGGAATCCATGACGGAGGAGAAGTGGAAACTCAAGGATCGCAAGGCTCTAGGGTTGATCCGGTTGACTTTGTCAAGAAACGTGGCGTTCAACATCGTGAAGGAGAAGACTATATCCGGTCTGTTGAAGGCACTATCAAACTGTATGAAAAACCATCGGCTATGAACAAGGTATTTTTGATGCGTAGATTGTTCAATTTACATATGTCTGAGAATGGATCTATTTCTGATCATATAAACGAGTTCAATATGATTGTGAGTCAACTCAATTTTGTGGATATTTATTTCGAAGATGAAATTAAGGCGTTGATTTTGATGTCATCTCTGCCCGAGTCTTGGGATACTGTTGTTGCTGCGATTAGCAGTTCCCGTGGATCTGAGAAACTGAAGTTTGATGAAATCCGTGATGTTGATCTTAGCGAAAGTGTTCGCAAACGAGAAGTGGGAGATTCATCGGGCAGTGCTCTCAGCGTTGATCTAAGGGGGAGAAGTAAGACGAAAGGCCAAAATCAACATGGTCGATCAAAATCAAAGAATCGAGGAAAATCCCTGAATAAATCAAACGTGACTTGTTAGAACGGTGGAGAAATAGGGCACTTTCGGACGAACTGTACAAAGCCAAAGAAGAAACAGAATCAGAAATTTGGAGATGACAATGATTCTGTAAATTCAGCAGAGGACATTGGGGATGCTCTAACCCTTAGTGTGAACAGCCCTGTTGAATCATGGATTTTGGATTCTGGTGCATCTTTCCATTCGTCTCCAAGCAAGGAGTTGTTCCAAAATTTCAAATCTGGAAATTTTGGAAAAGTATATCTTGCTGACAATAAAGCCTTAGAGATTGAAGGAAAGGGGGATGTTTGCATAAAGACCACCTCGGGAAACTAGTGGAAATTGGAGGATGTCAGATATATTCCTGGGATCAAGAAAAATCTAATCTCTGTTGGTCAGTTAGATAGCAGGGGATATGCAGCAGAGTTTGGGAAAGGTTCGTGGAAGATCGTGAAAGGTGCTATGGTAGTAGCTCGTGGCACCAAATCTGGAACCTTGTACACCACTGCAGGGTGTATAAACATGGCCGCTGTTGCTGAAGGTGCTTCCGGTTCATGTCTGTGGCACAACAGACTTGGACACATGAGTACTAAAGGAATGAAGATGCTGGTTGCAAAAGGAGCATTAGAGGGTCTGAAGTTTATTGATATGGGTCTTTGCGAAAGCTGTGTTATGGGCAAACAGAAAAGAGTAAGCTTCACAAGGACTCCTAGAGAGCCAAATAAAGTGCGGTTGGAAATGGTCCATACAGATGTTTGGGGACCATCTCCAGTATCATCACTTGGAGGATCCAGATTCTATGTTACCTTCATTGATTATTTCAGCAGGAAGGTATGGGTTTACTTCTTGAAGCATAAGTCAGATGTGTTTGAAACTTTCAAGAAGTGGAAAGCTGAAGTTGAGAATCAGACCGGTTTGAAAGTCAAATCCCTAAGGTCTGACAATGGAGGAGAGTATGACAAATCAGAGTTCAAGGCATTCTGTGCAGCTGAGGGAATCAGATTGATGAGAACAGTTCCTGGTAAGGCAAGGCAGAATGGAATTGATGAGAGGATGAACAGAACATTGAATGAGCGTGCAAGGAGTATGAGGGTACACTGTGGGCAGCCCAAAACACTTTTGGCGGATGGTGTGAGCACAGCTGCATACTTGATCAATAGGGGCCCATCAGTTCCTTTGGGGTTCAAGATTCCAGAGAAGGTGTGGACAGGAAAACAACTCAAGTACTCACACTTGAGGACTTTTGGTTGCACTGCTTAAGTTCATGTTTATCCAGAAAAGAGAGACAAGCTTGATGCCAAGGCTGTGAAGTGTTACTTCATAGGATATGGTTCTAATTTGTTTGGTTACAGGCTTTGAGATGACAAGAACAGAAAGATCCTGAGACATTGTGACGTGACATTTGATGAGTCTGTCCTGTACAAGGACAGAGAGCAGAAGGTTCTAGAGATTACAAAGCAAGTGGGAGTAGAGGTTGAGTTGGAGAAGAGTAACCCCAGAGATGTCGAAGTAGATACTCAACCAACTCCTACTGAAGAATCTGAAGTGGAGCAAGTTACACCTGAGCAGGTGTTAAGGAGATCATCAAGATCCATCAGGGCACCAGATAGGTATTCACCTTCATTACACTATCTATTGCTGACTGATGAGGGGGAACCAGAGTCTTTTTATGAGGCCCTACAGGTGGAGGATTCAATCAAGTGGGAGCAAGCCATGGATGATGAGATGAGGTCACTTGAGAAGAATGACACATGGGTGTTGACTGAGTTACCTGCAGGGAAGAGAGCTTTGCTGAACAAGTGGGTGTTCAGAATAAGAATTTAACCAGATGGAAAAAGAAGGTTCAAGGCTCGTTTAGTGGTTAAAGGATATTCACAAAGGAAAGGTATTGCTTATGCTGAAATATTCTCTCCTGTTGTGAAGTAAACCTCTATTAGAATTCTGTTGAGTATTGTTGCATCGGAAAATTTGCATCTAGAGCAAATGGATGTAAAAACAGTGTTTTTACATGGAGATCTGGATAAAGAGATATATATGCAGCAACCGGAATGATTTGTGGTTCCAGGCAAGGAACACATGGTGTGCAAGCTCACCAGGAGCTTGTATGGACTAAAGCAAGCACCAAGGCAGTGGTACAAGAAGTTTGACTCCTTCATGACCATGAGTGGATTCTGCAAAGCTGAAAAGGATCCTTGTTGTTATTTCAAGAAATACACTGATTCATATGTCTTTCTACTCTTGTATGTGGATGATATGTTGATTGCAGGATCTAGTATGAGGAAGATTAACAATCTGAAGAAAAGTTTATCTGCAGCGTTTGAGATGAAAGATTTGGGTCCAGCAAAGCAGATTTTGGGGATGAAGATTTTTCGGGATAGATCTGCTGGCACATTAAATCTATCTCAGGAGTTGTACATTTAGAAGGTTCTGAGCAGATTCAGCGTTAATGATGCTAAACCCAGGACTACTCCATTGGCAAATCACATTAAATTGTCAAAGGAGTAGTCACCCAAGACTGCCGAGGAGCGTGATCACATGGCTCTTGTTCCATATGCTTCAGCAGTTGGTAGTTTTATGTATGCTATGGTTTGCACTAGACCTGAGATAGCACATGCAGTGGGAGTAGTTCGCAGGTACATGTCGAACCCTGGGAAAGAGCATTGGGAAGCTGTGAAGTGGCTTCTGAGATATCTGAGAGGTACATCCAGTACTTCACTTTGTTTTGGAAAAGGCAAGGTGACTCTACAGGGTTTTGTGGATGTTGATCTTGGTGGGGATGTTTACTCGAGCAAGAGTGCATCCGGGTACATTTACACCTTAGGTGGAACAGCAGTGAGTTGGATGTCCAGGCTTCAGAAGTGTGTTTGTCTTTCATCTACTGAAGCTGAGTATGTGGCAATAGCTGAAGCTAGGAAAGAGATGATATGGCTGGCAGATTATCTTGAGGAATTGGGCAAGAAGCAGAGCGAGAAGATTCTTTACTCAGATAGCCAGAGTGCCATACAATTGGTGAAAAATCCAGTCTACCATTCGAAGACAAAGCACATCAGAGGGCGATACCATTTCACTCGCAGGGTAGTGGAGGATGGTGATATGTGCTTGGAGAAGATAGAGGGTCCAAAGAACCCGGTAGACATGTTGACGAAATGTGTTGATGTTGGGAAACTGAGGTTATGTAAAACCTCGGTTGGTCTTCTGTAGTTGTTGATACAGATGTTGCGGTGTGGTAAAGATGTTGATGATGAAGAGATTTTCTTGAGAATGTTTTTTTTGGATGACTGAGTCAGTCTCCAAGTGGGCGAATTGTTAGGTAGTGAAGCCTGATTAATTTTAGGTTTTCCTATTTATTCTCTATTTTAGGCTTTCCTATTTATTCTCTATTTTAGGTTTTCCTATTTATTCTCTGTAACAAAAAATACTTTGATTTATTAATATAAATATACCTCACCGCCGTGGAAGTTTACTCACGTGGTGTTACCACGAAATATTGGGTTTTTCTCTTTCTCTCTCTAGATCTCTCATCTCTTTCTCTTGAAAGTTCTTGTGTTCTTCATTCATCTAGTGTGTGTGCGTGAATTCGATCCCAACAATGTTTGCTACATGGATTAATTCACATGCAAGAGCGAGTTAAGAGCGAGTTAAAGAAAGTCCTTAAGTTCAATGGTCAATCCATGGAGATCAGCTATTAATTTGAACTATGTTTTGAGCAAGCAAGTAAGAGAATGAGTGGAGTCGTATACATGAGTTCTTTACGGATATTTTTTCCCTTAAGTCGAGTCATTCATGCCCATTTTTTCCGCATGAGATCTATGAGTTGAGTACCTTTGAGAGTAGTAGTATCTTAAACTTCTATGTCTTTAGTATTGAGTTCTATCTATGGTTTTTGAAAATCATATATTGAGTCATATCCGTAATTCGGCATGAATGATATTTTAAAGTTTTTGACAAATGTTTAATCAATGCTTTTAAGACATAAGTTTTGTGTATTC
This sequence comes from Solanum pennellii, assembly GCF_001406875.1. NCBI lineage: Eukaryota > Viridiplantae > Streptophyta > Magnoliopsida > Solanales > Solanaceae > Solanum > Solanum pennellii. Next base: position 55,395,967 of record NC_028643.1, read on the forward strand.
AGTAAAAATAAAGAGTAAAGTTGAAGTATTTTTCAATCAAAGTATAAGGGAACTATGTAATCACGAAGAGAATTTAATTTTTTTCACATTTGAGTAAGAACCGAAACTAAGATTTCCAAAGTGCCTTTTTTCTAGTTTTCAAAAAAGAGTAATTGCTTTTTAAAATAGAAAAAGAGGTAATAGATAATTCCATGATACCTACGAGCTATGTTTTTAAGCACTATTCTCAAATCACAGAAGAAGTATGTATCTTATCAAAAAGAGCTAATATAATATAACACTTTTGCGAGTAGAATTGAGCACCGATATTTGGAAAAGTTCAAAAAATACCAATCCTATGAAAATATAGTCATTATAGGTAGAAAGAGTCATACTTTTTGGATGAAACCTTTTCGCAAAGACTTGTGGATCCACTTAGTGTGTTAGCTTCCTATATTGATGTTAAGGTATTGTATGGGCCTTAGGAGCGTTTCTTGAAGTGTAGTAGTATCACTATAACTCTTGAAGTGTAGTAGTATCACTATAACTCTTTAGTTATGATTTTCGATTAGAGAAACTCACAAAACAGTAATTGTGTGGTTCCTCAAGGGGTTTTTCTTTGTATAAGTGGGGCTATGAAACTTCATTTACGTATTGGACAAGTACACTTTTGAGAGGGAGGATGTTATTTCTTTTATGATATGATGATAAAGAGATGTAACATGTTTTAAAACTTTTCCTTTTTCTTTGTATTGCACTAGTTTGAAACTCCTTTATAACGAAGTGAGTGATTAGCAACGAAGTAGTGATTTCGTTGCAAAATTTACAAATATTTTTTTTGGTTTAAAATATAATAACGGATTGACAACGGAATATGTTTTTTGTCGCGAATTAATAGCGGGAATCTTTAGCGCCTTAAATTTCACTACATATTTTGCAACAAAGTAAGTATTAATAATTTAATAATATATTGCGGTGAAAGTAGAGACAGACAAGCGTTGCTAGAATTTAAATATATTTTTATGAAATTTAAATTATGGAGTGAAAGAAATATCAGTCTCTAACAATCAGTGTAAACAATTTTATTTATTTATACTGAAGGATATCATAATCTGTCTCTATGTTTGTTGTTATAATTTTTACAAATTCATCATTCATTGAAAGCACAAAGAAGGAAACAAAAGTTAAAATTACTAAAAAATGGGTTTTATCTCTGTGACATGTCCCATGAGCAGCGCAGCACCTGAGTGGGAGGTAAGAATTCGATTTCTCCCGTATCCGTCTCCTTTCGAATGCTCTCATCTCCCTCTCCATTGGGTTGCTCCAGTCTCAGGTGAAATTATTCCCGTCTCAGGTTCAAGGTGAAATTTTTCCTGTCTCCTTCATCCTAAGGTTAAATGTGAGCTTTTACCTTTTGAAATTTCTCTTTTTTTATATGCTCGGTGAGCTTCTAGTTCGGTAAAAAGGAGGGTTTTGACTTCTATTTGGTGAAATATAACTAGGAAATGGGATGGAGTTATTAGGGAAGAACAATAGTCTTCTGGAAAAAAAATTTATACGTGTTGTTAGGCATATTGATAAACCACATTGTCTATTCAACTCACTGTAACACAATGCAAAATCGCCGGTAAACTCACTTCAGATGGAGGTTCGTCATCTCCTTTAGCACCTAAAACTTGTAAGAAGTGTTTCAAAAATAAAATGTAACTCGCTATTTATGTAGACATTATAAGATTCTTTTATTTATTTATTGTATGTTCTCTTTGGGCATTGCAGGTAGCTTAGCAAATCTTATAGCTATAACTTGCTAAAAGTTGATAGAAAAAGAGAATCCAAAAAACAAAAATAGGTATTGACATGATTTAGCAATTAGATTTTAATGATGAGTACATATCTCAATGATGTTTTAAGAAAAGGGTGTGTGCTCTATCTACTTTAGCATTCACAGTGATATATGAGATGAGAATGAGACATTTCAATGGCCTAAATACTTCTACAATCATTATCAAATAAAGAGATTTTCTATAGTTCCTAGTCTGTTCTTATGTATGAAATATTAGTAGAAGCTTCAACTCTAGTTGTTTGGTACATTTTGTTGAAAAGGTTTTATGTGTTAACTATAAACTTTTATCCCGATGTGTATGAAATGTATGTGTTTTGCTTTTATCTTTTCTTTTACTGTTGAAAGGATTGAGTTAAATATTGTATTTTATATTTTGCTTTCTTTCTTCAGTGTTGTTTGCTTCTAGTTTGCTCTAACTTCTGATTTTGAATATTTTTCAGATTTTTTTACACTCTAACATTTCTTGCTTCTACATTGCTCGATGAAATTTTCGATATCACAAAATAGTAGTGATAAGAAGTCTCCAATCTTTTCACCATCTAGTCACTGTCTTGAGAAAGGTACCTTTTCCTACGTAATCTTCTCCTCGTCTTCTTCTATTCATGATAGGAGTGGCTAGTCTTTTGTTGTATCACTATTGTTTGTAGATGAGAATTGATGACTTTAATTTTCTATACATGTGTTCTTAATGGATTTTCCTTATTCATATTAATGTGAAATGTGTCTTTTATCGTTTAGTATTTAATATTGAATCTTATTATTCCTTTTTGTTTGAATATATTTTTGGTGGCTACTCTTAACTATGTCGTAATATCTACGTTCTTCGTTTTCCTTGTCTGTAGGCCTATAGATATGAATGAGAGTACCTTATGTTCCATAGTTTGTGCTTGTTACTAATTTTTTATTCTTGTTAATATAGATTTTATTAGGAAGATGAATAATGTAAAGTGTTGTTGGATATACGATAGGTTGGATGGTCATGGGTCTGTAAATTATAGTTTTATAATTGGAGTGGATAAATTTAACCAATTAGCATAGTGGCAACAGAATCACATGAGCGGTAATAAAGTTAGATGTCCATGTAAGAAATGTCACAACTTTAGGTTCATGGATGTTGAAACGATTACTCATCACTTTTATAAATAAGGATTTGTTGATAACTATATTATCTGGAAACATGAAGGAGAAAAAATATTATTGGTGAGATTTCTGGTCAAGATTTGAATGGTGGTGCTAAACCTGAGTTAGGATATGATAATCCATACCATCAAATGATTTTTGAAGCAGTTGGTCCTAACTTTCCCCAAGGTTCAAGTTGGAAATCTTTTTGCAATAATGAGCATGAGTCGTCTCATCCTTTTTAACCTTCAATGGAGAAAGATCCTAATCCTAAGTCTAAAAAATTATATGCTATTGTATTTCACTATATTTTGTTTATTTCTTAATTTCAATCGAGGATAATTAGTTGTTGTTTCTACTTTATAGTTTAGGATTTAAAAGGAAATAACTCTTATCTTCGAACTACGTGTGCTTAAATTATTATTTCAATTCCTAATTAAATATTTGGGAGACTTATTGTTATGTAAATTTTTTATCATTTGTTTGAATTTAATGACATTACTTAACAGTTATTGTTTAACAATCAGGTTAGTAGCGTGATCGGAAGAACATAATAGATTTCATATAAACAAGCTCTTATAGAGACAATTTTCATATTTCATCTTTGTTCCAGATTATCTAACAATATTGTTATATTTTTTTTATAGATACGGGTAGAGGCAGAGGTCGTGGAAAGTCCTCAAGTATGAGTAATCCTGTTGTTCGTGTAAGCATGCAACCTATTCCCAAGCCCACTAGACTTTCTTCTCGAATATGTGGTACCCGGACAAATATTTTAACGTCAACTAAGAGTGTTAGCCAAATCATCTCTGAGATACCTCTAGCAACACCAAATAAGAGTAATTGAATAGGTTAGGGTCTTTCTACCCACAACAATGTTCTAGAGCCTTGACGAAGTGTTGAGCTGATTAGGAAATCAGAAATTAATTTGCAAAATCGTCGTGGCGGTCATGAAACTGCAGTTGGGATTCACATTGGTGGCTCTATTTCTTTTGGAGAACATCACAAGTAAATTGTGAGTATACATATATTCTACAAAACCTATAATTAACATATTCTCTTATATGATATGTATAACGTGATTTCATTTGTATAAGCTATTGAAAAAGGCCGAGATCCCACACCAAGGGAGTTACATCTGCATGTTCATACACATGGACATGATGTAAATAAATTTGTTGGTGAGCGTTCTCGATACATCCATGTATTTCTAAAACTTGGAGGTGTTTTTGTTCTTTCCTACTGCAGTTTATGGTGCATTTTTGACCTGTTTCACAGTGTCTTTGTTGCTGCTGCTTTGTAGAGTTCTAGTGATGTTTTGGGACTTCTGGATGCGACTCTAGTATTGTTTTATAGAGAAACTACTGTCACTGTTTTGAGGCTTTAATGGTGCAATTTTAGTGTTGTTTTGGTGTGATTCTAGTGTTGTTTTACTGTGACTCTTGCTTCCAAAGGGCACTCACTGATGAACTTAGAACGTGTTGGGATGGGGTGAGGGTGAGGGTGAGGGGGATTTCCCTTAATAGTTAGTTTTCATTGTTTGTGTGGTACAAGTCCCCATTAACATATATTATTGACAACAAGGGTGTAGCAAAGAGTCCAAATCCCTTTGTTTCATAATGCTAATACTCTGGGGAACTGCTTTTATTGGTGTGAATATAATTATATATTGCTAAAAAGACAAACTTGTGATTAAAACTATTATACTTCTACTTGACACATATTGTAATAAGAGATAGCTAATCTTGACATGATCTCTCTTGGGGTGGATGTTGTTAGCAATTACTTGGCTACGCACTGTTTATTACCACACACACAACAAATGGTACACAAGATAGAGGTGCGTCTTTCCTCAAGTACATGATTTGGTTTGATGGTATTGATAAATTTTCTGAGAGGGTATGCAAAATTCTAGACAAATGTGTAGACATCTATGAATTCCATTTTTCTGGTAGAAGTAGAGGAGTCAACTTGTGAAGTATTTTATTTCTAGCAGTTTGCTCAGTTTCAAAAGGATGCCTCATCCTGCACTCACGTATACTACTTTAATCTTTTGTAAAGAATAGCTGATATATTTTTAAGAATCCATATGGAATAACATCAAACATAACTTAAAGGGACATCTTATTCTTAGTGTCTATCCTACTCTCTACACTAGACTGAGCATGACCTTGTGTATATTGTGCATTTTCCTTCAAAATTTGGTTTGTTCCATATCATTAATGCTTTCCCATTTAATCTACTTATAACAGGAAAAATATAAAGAAATATTAAATGAGAAAACATTGTTTGAATCTGATATTAATCAATATGAATCATGTGACCAAGCTGCGGGAGGAGAAAAGAAAAGAAGAATATACAGTCTTAGATTTTAAGCAAAAAATATCTATGGGTAGAAACTTTGTGATTCATCATCATTACCACATCCATTTTCTCAATCAACATCGACAATAATATGGAAGACTTTGTAAAGAATATGATGTCTGCACTAACTAGTCATCTTGTTGATCTTATATCATATGAATGTTTGTTAATTTTTGAGTATTTAGTATTTTTAATTTAATATATTTAAGTAATGCATAGAACAATTTTAGCTACAAATTTATCGACTATTTGATCGTTGCTTTAAAAAGAATGTTTGCGACGTATCAACATCGAATTATTAAAGGCATAATATATTGTTACAAAATAAGTTGCGATGGAATTCTTCTTGCAAATTTATCCAAAATATATAAATGAATTATTAAATTATCAACAAAACTATGTAAATATAATGACGAATGTTTCCGTTGCAGACATGAGGAAACATAAATATTTTTTCACTATGACTTCGCTAAAATTGAGAACAAACATCATTTTTCGTCATAAAATTATGAAATTAGCAACAAAAGTACTTAAACATAATGAAGAATATTTATGTAGCTAAAATATGGCGACAAAAGTTATTCATCACTATGATGTAACTAAACATGTGACGAAACTCATTTTTTGTCACTAAGAGATTACTGACGAGCATAATAGCAACAATCAATATTCAGTAGCTAATCCGTTGCTAATCTTGATTAGTGACAGATTTTCTTCATAAAGTGATGGATTGTGGCCGTCGCTAAAACTTTTTTTTTGTAGTGATTATCTTAGACATCAATTTACATAATCAAAAGATTAGGGTTAGGGTTAGGGAGACATCCATGGATTCTTGAAAAAATAGGCACCAAATCAACAATACATGCAATAGGAAGTCCATGATGTAATAATATAATTAACATAAGTCTAACATTGGATAAATTCATCATCTCGAACCAATTCATAAGCAAGATCAAAGATTAAGGGAATTTGGGTGAAGAACATAGATAAACACAAAATCCATTAAATAACATAAGCTGCCCACAAATTCACCCTTTATTAACACTAAGTAATCACAATTCATCATAAGTAACCAACAATTCCAGTTTTAGAAGGAAACCCATTTGTTGAGAAAATTCTTGAATTTGGGTGATTTTAAATCATCTTTGAATGGACCTCTTGGAGAAAGGAATGAATAGAATAAAATAATCCATTTATTATGAATACTTTAGCCACGCATTTGTGTAGATAACTTGGGCTTGTTGGTATTATGCTTCAAGCTTCAATGTTTCTTCAATGGAGGATGGGTAGAGAGAGATAAAGAGCTTTTGGGTTTTGATTTGAAGATCTAATTTGAGTGGGTAAAAAGAGGTCTAAACTGATTTTAAAAACAATGCATAACCCTCCCCTAAAATATATAAAAAAAAAGACCCCTCACGTAATTTGACTTTTTAGTGAAGTGATGTATGACTTCAAAATTTAGAATTTTCGTCAGGAAACAAGTCCGCGTCGCAGAGCTATTCCCCAAAGATTTTTGAATTTAATTTTTGAGACAGTACAGTTCGAAAAATTTCCACGATGTAGACCAAACATTTTCGTCCTTTGTTAAATAAGTCTGCGACGTGAACTGTTTTTATGTAAGTGAAATTGGTTATTTCCTTAGGCAGCTTGTTCTCCAATAGTTGTGTCCTTCTAAAGGACCACACCTTGAGGGGGTCCTACCTTGATGTTTTTACCCTATGAACACTATTTTATCTATTTAATGTATTTTCAAAGTTTTAGACATCATCAAACACTCCAAAACCTTTATAAGACGTAAGGATGTTTACTAGTTAAATTTCACTAGTTTGAGGACGTCATGGTTGTCCTTGATGTTTAGTCTCTCATAGTTCTAAATCAATATTATTACATTAGAATAGGTCTGAAAACTTCATTTTAAACAATATTCATTAACGTAGTCTCTAGTCTAGGTCATTGAAATTCCTAGGCATAACAATAAGTATTTTGCTGAATCTCAATCAAAAGTTTGGAGGTTCAAATAGGATGAATCCATATCAATCAAAAACTAAAGAAATATTTATCTAATTATACACATTAGTATTAAAAGTCAAATATATATATATCTATACATACATATATATATATATATATATATTTATATAGATTGACCATATTTATTGACACATAAGCAACAAAATTTGTATATTGCCTATCAAAGTAGTGTCATCGATTGCAAATGATTTTGAGTAAAAGGACATTCCAAAACATTATTTAATCAAAGATATTTATGTAATATATGTTATTACATTAAACGCGATGAGATGTTTTTGTAAATTTTAATTAACTTATCAAGTGCACAACTAATTGTTTAAGATGTAAAATATTTTGATTTTGTATCTAGAGGTCTTGATTAGGAGAAAAACTCTCGCAATTGATGAATAAAATGTTTGTATCACATTTAGAAAATACAAATATNTATATATATATATATATATATATGTTAACCATATTTATTGACACATAAGCAACAAAATTTGTTAATTGCCTATCAAAGTAGTGTCTCAACGAGATGTTTTTGTAAATATTAATTAACTTATAAAGTGCAGAACTAATTGTATAAGATGTAAAATATTATGATTTTTTATCTAGAGGTCTTCATTAGGAGAAAAACTCTCGCAATTGATGAATAAAATGTTTGTATCACTTTTTGAAAATACAAATATATACAATAAAGCAATTACATATCTTTTCTAAAGACTTTTGTGATGAATAATTATATTTAAATGACGAATAAATAACAAAAAGCATACACATATAATATATGGTAGGGTTGTACCCACTTGAGAATAATTTTACTATAAATGTTCAAAAGTAGGTCATTGATGTAGTTCATCATTGCACGAAGCGCGGTCAACTTAACTAGATAAATCAAATAAATTTTAAAATATATCTTTGTCCTACTTATCAAACTAAATCAAGTAAAATGTTGAAAAAAATTGAGAGAAATTAGTAATCCTTCTCAATCATACTCATCAATACATAATGTTTTTCAATATTCTTTACAATATTCCTATATATATAAATTTCTTCAGTCTCACTTTGCAATCAATCCTCTTTCATTTACATTCTCCAACAACCCAAGTTATCATCTTCAGTGTATGTTTATTTATCAACCTTCTGTATTCATTTTATATTAGTAATCAATGTCAAGTTTTTTTTTTCATATATCAAAAATATTGATCATTTATAATTTTTGTGGGGTTCTTTATTCTTAAGATTTTAGATTTGATTATTTTATAATTTTTTTATATTTATTATAAATGATTGATATTTTTTCATTCTAGACTACTGATGGAATGCAAAAAGAAAAGGCCATCAAGACTAGAAGCATTCTTAAGATATGATGGAGAATTATGATGTTCCTGAAAGATCCTTTGAACTAGACCTTGCCTCCTTATTTACCTACCAATTAGGCATTTCTACTTCATCCATAGACCAAAGAGAGACAACTAATTTCATGGATTCTTTGAATTTTGCTGAAAATGGGTTGCATCAGTACCTTATCAGGTTCCTGAACCCGAGTTTTACAAATTCTCTGCTAATAGATCGCCGAAGAAATTTCAAATTAGTCAATGTTGGGCGATATACATTGATAAAGACTCATTTCCTTGGTACTGTAGGAAGATAAATAACATAGATCTTCTCTTTTATGTTTTTGTTTCATGTTGCATGGTTTATTGCGTTTCTACTCCCTAAAAGTACAATTAGTGGCACGATAAATAATTTAATGTGGTTTCATGGTACTTTCAATGTTTTTTCCTTAAGTTAAGTGTGTGTCTAAGGCTTTTTTGTAGTAGTTTTAATGTATTTTTATCTATGTTTGCAGGAAAACTATCCAAAATGGAAATGCTGAAGACATTGCTGAAATCAGTGCAAAGTGCTGACTTATGGAGGCATCGATGGTCCGTCGACCCATCGATGGTCCGTCGACCCATCGATGGTCCGTAGGTTGTGATCGTCTACTGGAATTTCAAGATGATAAAATCAGATTGTGTAATTCTTACTAATGTGAGGGGCTATGGAAGGATCGACGGTCCTCGACTGATTAACGGACCGTCCTGGCATATCGTCGATGGTAACAAAATGTAGTCCCAGTACTCGACTTGAAGAAACCACTATGTAGGGTGGAACTGAGGCATCGACAGACCGTAAGTCCGTAGACGGACCGTGCTGTTGGTCCGCAGATTGTAACAGGAAGGATGCAAAAGTTGAGGCTAAAAAAGATTCTAAGTGTGGAACGAGAGAGGTTGTTGACGGTCCATCGTTCCATCGACAAACCGTTAGTTGGGTCGTCGATTGAAGACGCGTTTTGGACAGAATTTTCATTAATTAGTACTCGTTTTATTTCAGGACATTATTATTATAAATAGTACTAAAAACCACTTTATTGGGGTTAGATTCTTTACTATTTTGCATAGTTGTATAATTGGAACTTGAACTTTGGTTTTTGGGAAATACTTCAATTTTCCTGATTCAACTCTTACGATACTTTCGTTAATGTAACGACCTGTTTAGTCGTTTTGAGCAGCAGATTTTATTTCTGGAAAAACTGTGTGTTCTCTTGAAAGTTCTTGTGTTCTTCATTCATCTAGTGTGTGTGCGTGAATTCGATCCCAACAATGTTTGCTACATGGATTAATTCACATGCAAGAGCGAGTTAAGAGCGAGTTAAAGAAAGTCCTTAAGTTCAATGGTCAATCCATGGAGATCAGCTATTAATTTGAACTATGTTTTGAGCAAGCAAGTAAGAGAATGAGTGGAGTCGTATACATGAGTTCTTTACGGATATTTTTTCCCTTAAGTCGAGTCATTCATGCCCATTTTTTCCGCATGAGATCTATGAGTTGAGTACCTTTGAGAGTAGTAGTATCTTAAACTTCTATGTCTTTAGTATTGAGTTCTATCTATGGTTTTTGAAAATCATATATTGAGTCATATCCGTAATTCGGCATGAATGATATTTTAAAGTTTTTGACAAATGTTTAATCAATGCTTTTAAGACATAAGTTTTGTGTATTCAGTAAAAATAAAGAGTAAAGTTGAAGTATTTTTCAATCAAAGTATAAGGGAACTATGTAATCACGAAGAGAATTTAATTTTTTTCACATTTGAGTAAGAACCGAAACTAAGATTTCCAAAGTGCCTTTTTTCTAGTTTTCAAAAAAGAGTAATTGCTTTTTAAAATAGAAAAAGAGGTAATAGATAATTCCATGATACCTACGAGCTATGTTTTTAAGCACTATTCTCAAATCACAGAAGAAGTATGTATCTTATCAAAAAGAGCTAATATAATATAACACTTTTGCGAGTAGAATTGAGCACCGATATTTGGAAAAGTTCAAAAAATACCAATCCTATGAAAATATAGTCATTATAGGTAGAAAGAGTCATACTTTTTGGATGAAACCTTTTCGCAAAGACTTGTGGATCCACTTAGTGTGTTAGCTTCCTATATTGATGTTAAGGTATTGTATGGGCCTTAGGAGCGTTTCTTGAAGTGTAGTAGTATCACTATAACTCTTGAAGTGTAGTAGTATCACTATAACTCTTTAGTTATGATTTTCGATTAGAGAAACTCACAAAACAGTAATTGTGTGGTTCCTCAAGGGGTTTTTCTTTGTATAAGTGGGGCTATGAAACTTCATTTACGTATTGGACAAGTACACTTTTGAGAGGGAGGATGTTATTTCTTTTATGATATGATGATAAAGAGATGTAACATGTTTTAAAACTTTTCCTTTTTCTTTGTATTGCACTAGTTTGAAACTCCTTTATAACGAAGTGAGTGATTAGCAACGAAGTAGTGATTTCGTTGCAAAATTTACAAATATTTTTTTTGGTTTAAAATATAATAACGGATTGACAACGGAATATGTTTTTTGTCGCGAATTAATAGCGGGAATCTTTAGCGCCTTAAATTTCACTACATATTTTGCAACAAAGTAAGTATTAATAATTTAATAATATATTGCGGTGAAAGTAGAGACAGACAAGCGTTGCTAGAATTTAAATATATTTTTATGAAATTTAAATTATGGAGTGAAAGAAATATCAGTCTCTAACAATCAGTGTAAACAATTTTATTTATTTATACTGAAGGATATCATAATCTGTCTCTATGTTTGTTGTTATAATTTTTACAAATTCATCATTCATTGAAAGCACAAAGAAGGAAACAAAAGTTAAAATTACTAAAAAATGGGTTTTATCTCTGTGACATGTCCCATGAGCAGCGCAGCACCTGAGTGGGAGGTAAGAATTCGATTTCTCCCGTATCCGTCTCCTTTCGAATGCTCTCATCTCCCTCTCCATTGGGTTGCTCCAGTCTCAGGTGAAATTATTCCCGTCTCAGGTTCAAGGTGAAATTTTTCCTGTCTCCTTCATCCTAAGGTTAAATGTGAGCTTTTACCTTTTGAAATTTCTCTTTTTTTATATGCTCGGTGAGCTTCTAGTTCGGTAAAAAGGAGGGTTTTGACTTCTATTTGGTGAAATATAACTAGGAAATGGGATGGAGTTATTAGGGAAGAACAATAGTCTTCTGGAAAAAAAATTTATACGTGTTGTTAGGCATATTGATAAACCACATTGTCTATTCAACTCACTGTAACACAATGCAAAATCGCCGGTAAACTCACTTCAGATGGAGGTTCGTCATCTCCTTTAGCACCTAAAACTTGTAAGAAGTGTTTCAAAAATAAAATGTAACTCGCTATTTATGTAGACATTATAAGATTCTTTTATTTATTTATTGTATGTTCTCTTTGGGCATTGCAGGTAGCTTAGCAAATCTTATAGCTATAACTTGCTAAAAGTTGATAGAAAAAGAGAATCCAAAAAACAAAAATAGGTATTGACATGATTTAGCAATTAGATTTTAATGATGAGTACATATCTCAATGATGTTTTAAGAAAAGGGTGTGTGCTCTATCTACTTTAGCATTCACAGTGATATATGAGATGAGAATGAGACATTTCAATGGCCTAAATACTTCTACAATCATTATCAAATAAAGAGATTTTCTATAGTTCCTAGTCTATTCTTATGTATGAAATATTAGTAGAAGCTTCAACACTTGTTGTTTTGTATATTTTGTTGAAAAGGTTTTATGTGTTAACTATAAACTTTTATCACGATGTGTATGAAATGTATGTGTTTTGCTTTTATCTTTTCTTTTAGTATTGAAAGGATTTAGTTAAATATTGTATTTAATATTTTGCTTTCTTTCTTCAGTGTTGTTTGCTTCTAGTTTGCTCTAACTTCTGATTTTGAAGATTTTTCAGATTTTTTTAGACTCTAACCTTTCTTGCTTCTACTTTGCTCGATGAAATTTTCGATATCACAAAATAGTAGTGATAAGAAGTCTCCAATCTTTTCACCATCTAGTCACTGTCTTGAGAAAGGTAACTTTTCCTACGTAATCTTCTCCTCGTCTTCTTCTATTCATGATAGGACTGGCTAGTCTTTTGTTGTATCACTATTGTTTGTAGATGAGAATTGATGACTTTAATTTTCTATACATGTGTTCTTAATGGATTTTCTTGATTCATATTAATGTGAAATGTGTCTTTTATCGTTTAGTATTTAATATTGAATCTTATTATTCCTTTTTGTTTGAATATATTTTTGGTGGCTACTCTTCAGTATGTCGTAATATCTATGTTCTTCGTTTTCCTTGTCTGTAAGCCTATAGTTATGAATGAGAGTACCTTATGTTCAATAGTTTGTGCTTGTTAATAATTTTTTATTCTTGTTAATATAGATTTTATTAGGAAGATGAATAATGTAAAGTGTTGTTGGATATATGATAGGTTGGATGGTCAAGGGTTTGTAAATTATAGTTTTGTAATTGGAGTGGATAAATTTATCCAATTTGCATAGTTGCAACAGAATCACATGAGCGGTAATAAAGTTAGATGTCCATGTAAGAAATGTCACAACTTTAGGTTCATGGATGTTGAAACAATTACTCATCACTTTTATAAATAAGGATTTGTTGATAACTATATTATCAGGAAACATCAAGGAGAAAAAATATGATTGGTGAGGTTTCTTGTGATCAAGATTTGAATGGTGGATCTAAACCTGACTTAGGATATGATAATCCATACCATCAATTGATTTTAGAAGCAGTTGGTCCTAACTTTCCCCAAGGTTCAAGTTGGAAATCTTTTTGCAATAATGAGCATGAGTCGTCTCATCCTTTTTAACCTTCAATGGAGAAAGATCCTAATCCTAAGTCTAAAAAATTATATGCTATTGTATTTCTGTATATTTTGTTTATTTCTGATTTTCAATCGACGATAATTAGTTGTTGATTCTACTTTATAGTTTAGAATTTAAAAGGAAATAACTCTTATCTTTGAACTACGTGTGCTTAATGTCTTATTTCAATTCCTAATTAAATCTTTGGGAGACTTATTGTAATGTAAATTTTTTATCATTTGTTTGAATTTAATGACATTACTTGACAGTTATTGTTTAACAATCAGGTTAGTAGCGTGATCGGAAGCACATAATAGATTTCATATAAACAAGCTCTTATAGAGAAAATTTTCACATTTCATCTTTGTTCCAGATTATCTAACAACATTGTTATATTTTTTTTATAGATATGGGTAGAGGCAGAGGTCGTGGAAAGTCCTCAAGTATGAGTAATCCTGTTGTTCGTGTAAGCATGCAACCTATTCCCAAGCCCACTAGACTTTCTTCTGAGACACCTCTAGCAACACCAAATAAGAGTAACTGAATAGGCTAGGGTCTTTCTACCCACAACAATGTTCTGGAGCCTTGAGGAAGTGTTGAGCTGATTAGGAAATCAGAAATTAATTTGCAAAATCGTCGTGGCGATCATGAAAGTGCAGTTGGGATTCACATTGGTGGCTCTATTTCTTTTGGAGAACATCACAAGTAACTTGTGAGTATACATATATTCTACAAAACCTATAATTAACATATTCTCTTATATGAAATGTATAATGTGATTTCATTTGTATAAGTTATTGAAAAAGGCCGAGATCCCACACAAAGTGAGTCACATCTGCATGTTCATATACATGGACATGATGTAAAAACATTTGTTGGTGAGCGTTCTCGATACATCCATGTATTTCTAAAACTTGGAGGTGTTTTTGTTCTTTCCTACTGCAGTTTATGGTGCATTTTTTACCTGTTTCGGAGTGTGTTTGTTGCTGCTGCTTTGTATAGTTCTAATGATGTTTTGGGACTTCTCGATACGACTCTAGTATCGTTTTATAGAGAAACTACTGTCACTGTTTTGAGGCTTTTATGGTGCAATTTTAGTGTTGTTTTAGTGTGATTCTTGTGTTGTTTTACAGTGACTCTTGCTTCCAAAGGTCACTCAGTGATGAACTTTGAACGTGTTGGGATGGGGTGAGGGTGAGGGGGATTTCCCTTAATAGTTAGTTTTCATTGTTTGTGTGGTACAAGTCCCCATTAACATATATTAATGACCACAAGGGTGTAGCAAAGAGTCCAAATCCCTTTGTTTCATAATGCTAATACTCTGGGGAACTGCTTTTACTGGTGTGAATATAATTATATATTGCTAAAAAGACAAACTTGTGATTAAAACTATTACATTTCTACTTGACACCTATTGTAATAAGAGATAGCTAATCTTGACATGATCTCTCTTGGGGTGGATCTTGTTAGCAATTACTTGGCTACGCACTATTTATTGCCACACACACAACAAATGGTACACAAGATAGAGGTGCGTCTTTCGTCAAGTACATGATTTGCTTTGATGGTATTGATAAATTTTCTGAGAGGGTATGCAAAATTCTAGACAAATGTGTAGACATCTATGAATTCCATTTTTCTGGCAGAAGTGGAGGAGTCAACTTGTGAAGTATTTTATTTCTAGCAGTTTGCTCAGTTTCAAAAGGATGCCTCATCCTGCACTCACATGTACTACTTTAATCTTTGTAAAGAATAGCTGATATATTTTTAAGAATCCATATGGAATAACATCAAACTTAACTTAAAGGGACATCTTATTCTTAGTGTCTATCCTACTCTCTACACTAGACTGAGCATGACCTTGTGTATTTTGTGCATTTTCCTTCAAAATTTGGTTTGTTCCATATCATTAATGCTTTCTCATTCTATCTACTTATAACAGGAAAAATATAAAGAAATATTTAATGAGAAAACATTGTTTGAATCTGATATTAATCAATATGAATCATATGACCAAGCTGCGCGAGGAGAAAAGAAAAGAAGAATATACAGTCTTAGATATTAAGCAAAAAATTTCTATGGGTAGAAACTTTGTGATTCATCATCATTACCACATCCATTTTCTCAATCAACATCGACAATAAATATGGAAGACTTTGTAAAGAATATGATGTCTGCACTAACTAGTCATCTTGTTGACCTTATATTATATGAATGTTTGTTAATTTTTGAGTATTTAGTATTTTTAATTTAATATATTTAAGTAATGCATAAGAACAATTTTAGCAACAAATTTAGCGACTATTTGATCGTTGCTTTAAAAAGAATGTTTGCGACGTATCAACATCGAATTATTAAAGGCCTAATATGTTGTTACAAAATAAGTTGCGATGGAATTTTTTTTGCAAATTTATCCAAAATATATAAATGAATTATTAAATTAGCAACAAAACTATGTAAATATAATGACGAATGTTTCCGTTGTAGACATGAGGAAACAGAAATATTTTTTTACTATGACGTTTCTAAAATTGAGGACAAACATCATTTTTCGTCATAAAATTATGAAATTAGCAAAAAAATTACTTAAACATAATGAAGAATCTTAATGTAGCTAAAATATGGCGACAAAAGTTATTCATCACTATGATGTCACTAAACATGTGACGAAACTCATTTTTTGTCACTAAGAGATTACTGACGAGCATAATAGCAACAATCAATATTCAGTAGCTAATCCGTTGCTAATCTTGATAAGTGACATATTTTCTTCATAAAGTGACGGATTGTGGCCGTCGCTAAACACTTTTTTTTGTAGTGATTATCTAAGACATCAATTTACATAATCAAAAGATTAGGGTTAGGGTTAGGGAGAAATCCATGGATTTTTTAAAAAAATAGGCACAAAATCAACAATACATGCAATAGGAAGTCCATGATGTAATAACATAATTAACAAAAGTCTAACATTGGATACATTCATCATCTCGAACCAATTCATACGCAAAATCAAAGATTAAGGGAATTTGAGTGAAGAACATAGATAAACACAAAATCCATTAAATAACATAAGTTTCCCACAAATTCACCCTTTATTAACACTAAGTAATCACAATTCATCATAGTTAACCAACAATTCAAGTTTTAGAAGGAAACCCATTTGTTGAGAAAATTCTTGAATTTGGGTGATTTTAAATCATCTTTGAATGGACCTCATGGAGAAAGGAATCAATAGAGTAAAAGAATCCATTTATTATGAATACTTTAGCCACGCATTTGTGTAGATAACTTGGGCTTGTTGGTATTATTCTTCAAGCTTCTATGTTTCTTCAATGGAGGATGGGTAGAGAGAGATGAACAGCTTTTGGGTTTTGATTTGAAGATCTAATTTGAGTGGGTAAAAAGAGGTCTAAACTGATTTAAAAACAATGCATAACCCTCCCCTAAAATATAAAAAAAAAGACCCCTCACGTAATTTGACTTTTTAGTGAAGTGATATTTGACTTCAAAATTTAGAATTTTTGTCAGGAAACAAGTCCGCGTCGCAGAGCTATTCCCCAAAGATTTTCGAATTTAATTTTTGAGACAGTACAGTTCGCAAAATTTCCACGATGTAGACCAAACATTTTCGTCCTTTGTTAAATAAGTCTGGAACGTGAACTGTTTTTATGTAAGTGAAATTGGTTATTTCCTTAGGCAGCTTGTTCTCCAATAGTTGGGTCCTTCTTAAAGACCACCCCTTGAGGGAGTCCTACCTTGATGTTTTTACCCTATGAACATTATTTTATCTATTTAATATATTTTCCAAGTTTTAGATATCATCAAACACTCCAAAACATTACAAGACTTAAGGATGTTTACTAGTTAAATTTCACTAGTTTGAGGACGTCATGGTCGTCCTTGATGTTTAGTCTCTCATAGTTCTAAATCAATATTATTACATTAGAATAGGTCTGAAAACTTCATTTTAAATAATATTCAATAACGTAGTCTCTAGTCTAGGTCATTGAAATTCCTAGGCATAACAATAAGTATTTTGCTGAATCTCAATCAAAAGTTTGGAGGTTCAAATAGGATGAAACCATATCAATCAAAAACTAAAGAAATAATTATCTACTTATACACATTAGTATTAAAAGTCAAATATATATATATATATATATATATATA
>NC_028643.1:55414168-55444676 GCF_001406875.1 Solanum pennellii
ATAGTGCACAACTAATTGTATAAGATGTAAAATATTTTGATTTTGTATCTAGAGGTCTTGATTAGGATGAATAAAATGTTTGTATCACTTTTTGAAAATATAAATATATACAATAAAGCAATAACATATCTTTTCTAAAGACTTTTGTGATGAATAATTATATTTAAATGACGAATAAATAACAAAAAGCATACACATATAATATATGGTAGGGTTGTACCCACTTGAGAATAATTTTACTATAAAGTCTTCAAAAGTAGGTCATTGATGTAGTTCACCATTGCGCAAAGCGCGGTCAATTTAACTAGATAAATCAAATAAATTTAAAATATATCTTTGTCCTACTTATCAAATTAAATCAAGTAAAATGTTGAAAAAAATTGAGAGAAATTAGTAATCCTTCTCAATCATACTCATTAATACATAATGTATTTCAATATTCTTTACAATATTCTTATACATATAAATTTCTTCAGTCTCACTTTGCAATCAATCCTCTTACATTTACATTCTCAAACAACCCAAGTTATCATCTTCAGTGTAAGTTTATTCATCAACCTTCTGTATTCATTTTACAATAGTAATCAATGTCAAGTTCTTTTTTTTTCATATATCAAAAATATTGATCATTTATAATTTTTGTGGGGTTCTTTAATCTTAAGATTTTAGATTTGATTATTTTATAAATTTTTAATATTTATTATAAATGATTGATATTTTTTCATTCTAGACTACTGATGGATTGCAAAAAGAAAAGGCCATCAAGACTAGAAGCATTCTTGAAGAGATGATGGAGAATTATGATGTTCCTGAAAGATCCTTTGAACTAGACCTTGCCTCCTTATTTACCTACAAATTAGGCATTTCTACTTCATCCATAGACCAAAGAGAGACAACTAATTTCATGGATTCTTTGAATTTTGCTGAAAATGGGTTGCATCAGTACCTTATCAGGTTCCTGAACCCGAGTTTTACAAATTTTCTGCTAATTGATTGCCGAAGAAATTTCAAATTAGTCAATGTTGGGCGATATACATTGATAAAGACTCATTTCCTTTGTACTATAGGAAGATATATAATATAGATCTTCTCCTTTAAGTTTTTGTTGCATGTTGCATGGTTTATTGTGTTTCTACTCCCTAAAAGTACAATTAGTGGCACGATAAATAATTTAATGTGGTTTCATGGTACTTTCAATGCTTTTTCCTTAAGTTTAGTGTGTCTCTAAGGACTTTTTGTAGTAGTTTTAATGTATTTTTATCTATGTTTGCAGGAAAACTATCAAAAATGGAAATGCTGAAGACTGTGCTGAAATCAGTGCAAAGTGCTGAACTATGGAGGCATCGATGGTCCGTAGGTGGTGATCGTCTACTGGAATTTCAAGATGATGAAATCAAATTGTGTAATTCTTACTAAAGTGAGGGGCTATGGAAGGATCGACGGTCCTCGACTGATTAACGGACCGTCC
Organism: Solanum pennellii; assembly: GCF_001406875.1. NCBI lineage: Eukaryota > Viridiplantae > Streptophyta > Magnoliopsida > Solanales > Solanaceae > Solanum > Solanum pennellii. The sequence goes on from NC_028643.1 coordinate 55,415,637, forward strand.
TGGCATATCGTCGATGGTAACAAAATGTAGTCCCAGTACTCGACTTGAAGAAACCACTATGTAGGGAGGAACGGAGGCATCGACAGACCGTAAGTCCGTCGACGGACCGTGCTGTTGGTCCGCAGATTGTAACAGAAAGGATGCAAAAGTGGAGGCTAAAAAAGATTCTAAGTGTGGAACGACGGAGGTTGTTGACGGTTCATCATTCCATCGACAAACCGTTAGTTGGGTCGTCGACTGAAGATGCGTTTTGGACAGAATTTTCCTTAATTAGTGCTCGTTTTATTTCAGGACATTATTATTATAAATAGTACTAAAAAGATCTTTATTGGGGTTAGATTCTTTACTATTTTGCATAGTTGTATAATTGGAACTTGAACTTTGGTTTTTGGGAAATACTTCAATTTTCCTGATTCAACTCTTACGCTACTTTCGTTAATTCAAGTGATGTTGCTAGATTTACTTTAAACTAGTCAAAGTAAGTACATGAATTCTTATTTAATAAATATGAATTGTGTAATTATAAGCATGGGTAACTAAATCCACAACTAGGGTTGTGGGAATCATGGTTAATTAACAAAGTAAAACTAGCTAAATAACAATTTAGAATAGTTTCTTGCATGTATTGATAATTCTTTCGTTTAGAACACCTTTTATCGGTGGCACACGTTAGAACTCGCCTTGTTATGACTTGCCGGACTAAGGAGGTAGTAAATAATTAAAGAATGATCAACGTAGATTTAGTATATACAATCTAATAGGCTAGTTTCAATTGGTGCGAAGTAGTAACTTAGCCATACATTGAATATGATGCTTAATTTTAGGTTAGGTAACGTTTAGTAAAGTAGATACACGTAGCTGAACCAAGGTACAGAGTGAAATTCTCTATTTGCCGGACCAGGGAATAAGAAATAAATAACTTACAAATTTGCATGCAAGATAATAGGAAAGAATTGTTATAGCTAGAATTACCGCTTTATGAACCTTTGGGGAACACTTACACCCTAGTTTCTCTAATCACATCATAAACACCAAACTTATAAACTTGATAATTTTTTACTTAGATATAATAAAACACTTTTGTTGCGCAAAACGCCTTCCTCATCAATTATTGCCTCTTTAGCCTCTCCTCGCAATACCATATCTCGAATTCGGCTCAGCTTCTCATCAGCAAACTGCTTCTCCTTAATCTTGTCAAGAAAAGAAGATCTTGCCTCCACACAGGCAAAAAATCCTCCTTCCACTAGTACTTCCAGCCTCATAAAGTCATTAGCCAAAGTCTGAACCTCCCTAGCCAATGGGCGTGTAGAAACCTGTAAGTGGGTTAAACTACCCATGATCCCTGCTTTTCTACTTAAAGCATCTACCACAACATTAGCTTTTCCTGGGTTATACAAAATAGTGATATCATAGTCCTTCAGTAGTTCCATCCACCTCCTCTGCCTTAAATTCAAATCTTTCTGAGTTAAGACGTACTGTAAACTACGATGATCTGTATAAACTTCACACTTGACCCCATATAGATAGTGTCTCCATTGCTTTAGCGCAAACACAACTGCAGCCAACTCCAAATCATGGGTCGGATAGTTACGTTCATGCACTTTTAATTGTCTCGAAGCATAAGCAATTACACTTCTTTCCTGCATTAGCACTGCACCCAAACCAGAATAAGATGCATAACAATAGACAATGAAATTCTTACCTTCCACTGGCAAGGTAAGAATTGGTGCAGTAGTCAACAAAGTCTTGAGTTTCTGAAAACTTTCTTCACATTCATCCGACCATACAAAGGGAACATTCTGCTTAGTCAAATTTGTTAGCTGCGAAGCAATAGAAGAAAATCCCTTGACAAATCGACGGTAGTAGCTAGCTAAACCAACAAAGCTCCTTACCTCTGTAACATTAGTAGGTCTTACCCAACTCTTCACTGCTTCAATCTTAGAAGGATCCACCATCACTCCATCCTTAGAAACCACGTGCCCCAAGAAGGACACTGAATCTAGCCAAAACTCACACTTGGAGAATTTGGCATAAAGCCTTTTCTCCCTCAACAACTCCAATACAATTCTCAAATGCTCCTCATGTTCTTTCCTGCTCTTTGAGTATATCAGTATATCATCAATGAATACAATGACAAAGAGATCCAGATATGGCTTAAAAATCCCGTTCATCAGACTCATGAAAGCAGCAGGGGCATTCGTAAGCCCAAAAGACATTACTAAGAATTCGTAATGCCCATACCTGGTTCGAAAAGCAGTCTTTGGCACATCTGCTGCCCGTATTTTCAATTGATGATAACCGGATCTCAGATCAATTTTAGAGAAGACACAAGCACCTTGTAACTGATCGAACAAATCATCAATTCGAGGAATAGGATACTTGTTCTTAATAGTTACCTTATTCAGCTGCCTGTAGTCTATGCACATCCGAAGGCTTCCATCCTTCTTTTTCACAAATAAAACAGGAGCGCCCCAAGGGGATGCACTTGGTCTAATAAAACCTTTACCTAGCAACTCCTGAAGTTGAGCCTTTAACTCCCTTAACTCAGCTGGAGCCATTCCGTATGGGGGGATGGAAATGGGGCGAGTACCCGGCTCCAGGTCAATACAAAAGTCAATATCCCTATCCGGTGGCATACTAGGAAGGTCTGCGGGAAACACATCCAGAAACTCACAGACTATCGAAATAGACTCAATTGAAGGTACTTTGGACGTATCATCCCTAAGATGTGACAAGAAGTCTAAACAACCTTTACTAACCATCCTCTTAGCGCGAAGGAAAGAGATAATACGGACTGGGGTGGAAATGTAGTCACCCTCCCACACTAGCGGATCTGTCCCAGGCTTGGCCAATGTCACAGTTTTAGCATTACAATCTAAGATTGCAAAATTTGGGGAAAGCCAAGTCATACCCAGAATTACATCAAAATCAACCATTTCTAGGATAATCAAATCTACATAGGTATTGCTCCCTACAAAAGTCACAAGGCAAGACCTATACACTTTCTCAACTATCACAGACTCACCCACAGGAGTAGAGACACTAATAGGCATGTCAAGCAATTCGCAATGTAAATCAAGACCAGTAGCAAATGAGGAAGATACATATGAAAATGTGGATCCAGGATCAAATAATACAGAAGCCATGCAATCACAGACCAAAAGATTACCTGTGATAACAGCATCAGATGTCTCTGCTTCAGACCTCCCGGGGAAAGCATAACAATGGGCCCTATCACCTGTCTGTCCATTGCCCCTATCATGTTGCGCCGCAGCAGTTCCAGCTTGCCCGCCACCCCGATTGATTGGGTGACCACCATTACCTTGGCCACCACGTCCTCCAGAATGGCGGCCTCTCCCATGACCACCTCTACCACTAACCATTGGGGGTCTGTATCTCTGTTTTGGACAATACCTCCTCATATGTCCAGTCTCCCCACATCCATTACAATTTCTGGAGTCAAGCATAGGTCTTTGTGAAGGTGACGAAGTCTGAGGATAACCATCAAACTATGAAAAGGGCTGACTGGGCTGCGATGGACCCTCAGCTAAAGCCTGCAGGGAAGACTGAATAGGCGGTTTTGGTAACCTCCTGAACTCTGCCCTCTGGAGTAAGAACCTCTAAACTCACCTCCCTTACGGAACTTCTTATATGTAGACGCCATGGTGAAGTCGTCTGGCTTCACCCCCTCTACTTCTATCACAAAATCAACCACTTCCTGATAGGATTTTGCTACAGCAGCTACCTGTAAGGCTGGAATCCGCAAATCTGACCTCAATCCCTTCACAAAACGGCGAATCCGCTCTTGTGGACTGAAACAAAGCTGAGTGGCATACCTAGATAGTGCACGAAATTTAGCCTCATACGCAGCAACAAACATCCTTCCTTGCTCTAGGCTCAGGATTCATCTCTCCTCCTATCCCTCAAAGTCTGGGGTATATACTTCTCCATAAATAGGATAGAGAATGATGCCCAAGTCATAGGTGGTGCCTGTGCTGGTTGACACTCAACATACGACCGCCACCACCGTTTGTCATCCCCTTGAAACTGATAGGTCACAAACTCCACACCGAATCGTTCTACTATGTCCATCTTATATAGCAGCTCATGACAATCAACCAGAAAATCATAGGCATCTTCAGATTAAGCACCCTTGAATACTAGAGGTTTTAACTTTAAGAATTTAGTGAAAAGTTCATGCTGATCTCTTGTCATTATGGACCCTGTAGTCAATAAAGGAAACGTGCCTATTTCCAATGAGGCATCCATGCGGGGAGCCACAGCGGCTGCATGTTGTACTCCCTGAACCTGAGATGCTGGTGCAGAAAACACTGGAGGTGTCTGGCCCTGATCAGATAACCCGCTCAGATAGGTGAGATCCTGGTTAATCATCTCTGGGGTAGGCTAGGGTGGTAATTCCTCATCTTGAACCTGCTCATTTTCCCCTTCTTCACCGTCTCTTACTACCTCATCAGTCGGTGGAGGAGTCACTGCCCTATTACTCGTTGGACCAGGTGTTCGTCCCCTACCTCTAGAGGGCGTCCTCCTGCGACCTCTACCACGGCCTCTTGCCACTGCTCCTCCTCGAGCTACGGTCCCAATGGTTGGCTCAGACGCACCCAGTCCTGCCGGTGCTGGTGTTGACACAGTTGTTGCTCTAGTTCTAACCATCTGCGAGATAGAGTGAGGATGTTAGATACCAATTTGTATCACCTAGATACCAATTGGACCCAAGTAATAGCACGAAAGGAAGAAAGAATGGAATATTCCTAAATTCTTATAACATTCAAAGAAAAGTAAGGGCGTCCCCCTACCGTTCCTCAAGACTCTACTAGACTTATTTTTGTGTGATGAGACCAACGAACCTAAAGCTCTGATACCATGTTTGTCACGACCCAAAACGAGCCGCGAGTGGCACCCACACTTATCCTCCTATGTGAGCGAACCAACAATTCTAAACCCCAACGGTTACCAGTAATTCAACCATAATGAACAAAATATAATGCGGAAGACCAAAACTCATTAATATAACCAATAAATAAACTTCTAAAGTATAATCCTTATCATTCCCAAAATCTGGAAGTCATCACATCAAGAACATCTATCCTCAAATTACAAAGTCTAAGAGTAATTAAGAACTAAAATAAGTAAAACGATGGTCCATGTCCGAACTTCAAAGACATCAAGACGTGAAGAAGAGAATCCAGTCCGAGCTAGGAACAATAGCTCACCATGAAATCTGACGTGCTGAAGACTGGCTAGGGTTGCGGACGAGTCGAAGTCACTGGTTCACTTGCTGCACTCCACAAAACAACAACAAGGACAAATAAAAGTAGGGGTCAGTACGAGGAACAGGTACTGAGTACGTATCATCGGCCAACTCAAAATAGAAAGCAATATATATATGGAATAATAATGTAAAACCAACCACAATACTCAACAAATGACAATCAACATGTACAAAAACCATTGGCAACAACACCAAGCACATCTATGAGGACTCAAGCCTCCACACCATACTCATTTGGGAAATAGGTTCTTTGAGTTCGAGTATATTAACATAACTCAAGATTACTTCTCTTTACTCTTATCGTGTCGGAACGTGACACTCTGATCCCCTAATGCTACGTGTCGGAACGTGACACTCCGATCCATTATTCCTATGTGTCGGAACGTGACACTCCGATCCATTGTTCGTACGTGTCGGAACGTGACACTCCGATCCATTATTCCTACGTGTCGGAACGTGACACTCCGATCCATTATTCCTACGTGTCGGAACGTGACACTCCGATCCATTATTCCTACGTGTCGGAACGTGACACTCCGATCCATTATTCCTNAGTTCATCAAGCTTTCTTTATGTCAAGCATCATCTTAATAGAGAGGATTTAAGATTAAAGGTTCAACAATCTCATCATTCTAATCACCACAATTGTACGATCACAACATACAAACACACAATCAACTATATAGAAGACTTTACAATACCACCCAATACATATCAATCGCTATTAAGAGTTTACTATCACATAGTATAAACCATAACCTACCTCTACCGAAGAATCGCGATCGAGCAAGCTATCTCCCCAACGCCTTTGCTTTCTTCTTCGTTCTCTCTCTCTCTCGCTCGTTCTCCCCTCTCTATTTTTTTCTTCTCCAGATTCTTTTTCTTTTACCCCAATTATCATATAATTCATTATGATAAAAGTAACCCATTATTTATTCCAAGGTTATCTCCTTTGACCCTCCAAGTAAATAAATTATTAAACTTACCCCACTAATTTCATAAAGTTTGTCCTGAATAGTCCAAAACACCCCTTTAAAACTTTTAGCAAAAGTCCGACCCAGTTAGGTTACGCAACCTGTGACGATCCGTCGTGTCTATGACGGTCCGTCCTGCATGTCCGACACAAAGTTCAGAGAGTCAAATTCCGTAAAGGGTTTGTGACGGTCCGTCATACCTACGACGGTCCGTCCTGTAGTTCCGTCGTGAAGTTCAGAGAGTCGATCTCAGTACCCAGATTGTCAGAGTTTAAGTGTTTTGGAACGAAGACCCTCGACGGTCCGTCGTGACCATGACGGTCCGTCGCCTGATCCGTCGACCCAGCAAGTTATTTTCAAAATACTTCTACTGCTCGAACCGACTAAACAGGTTGTTACAATAGATACCAATTTACCCATCGTTCGTCCCCGAACGATCACAGATAGAAAAACAAGGGAGAGAAAGAGTACCTGAATCTGTAAAAAGATGTGGATATCTTTCTTGCATATCAGCCTCATTCTCCCAAGTGGACTCTTCAACTGGCCGATTCTTCCACTGAACCTTGATGGATGCAATCTCCTTTGATCTCAACTTGCGAACTTCTCTTGCTAGAATAGCAACCGGCTCCTCCTCATAAGACAAATTCTCGTCGAGAAGAACTGAATCCCAACGAATAATGTAGTTTCCATCCCTATGGTACTTTTTCAGCATAGACACATGAAATACCGGGTGCACTCCTGAGAGTACTGGAGGCAATGCCAATTCATAAGCCACCTCCCCCATGCTCTTCAAAACTTAAAATTGCCCAATATACCTTGGACTAAGTTTACCTCGCTTACCAAACCGCATCACCCCTTTCATGGGTGAAACCTTCAACAAGACTTGTTCACCCTCCATAAAATTCAAGTCCCTAACCTTTCGATCTGCATATTCATTCTGCCTGCTCTGAGCTGCTAGAAGCTTATCCTGAATGAATTTTACCTTATCTAACGATTCCCTCAAGAGATCGGTACCCCAAGGTCTTACCTCAAATGCATCAAACCAATCAATGGGAGACCTACATCTCCTCCCATACAGTGCCTCAAATGGAGCCATATCAATACTTGAGTGATAGCTATTATTATATGAAAACTCTGCTAAGGGTAAGAATATCCCAATGACCACCAAATTCTATCACACATGCACGAAGCATATCCTCCAACACCTGAATCGTTCGCTCAGACTGACCATCGGTCTGAGGGTGAAATGAAGTACTAAGATCCAGCCTAGTACCTAATTCAGCATGTAATGTTCTCCAAAACTTAGAAGTAAATTGCGTACCTCTATCTGATATGATGGAGAGTGGAACTCCATGCAATCGAACAATTTCCGAGATATAGAGTTTGGCTAACTTCTCTGCATTTTAAGTCATCTTGACCGGAATGAAGTGAGCAGACTTAGTTAACCTGTCAACAATTACCCAAATAGAATCAAACTTACCCATTATCTTTGGAAGACCAACCACGAAATCCATTGCAATTCTTTCCAACTTCCATTCAGGAATGGGCATTCTCTGAAGTGTTCTTTACTTGATATGACCTTTTATATTTCATTAGGGAAGTATAATTTGAGCGTAACAAATTTTTGCGCCACTACCGGGGAAGTGGATTTTAGATTAACTTTCAATACAATTACCGAAGTTTAGCCAATAATTTCCTAATTTTACTTTCTCTTTTCCTTTTTGTCCCTCGCAGTTAGAAATCAAGTGTATGCCAAGTACACATAATCGAGGAGAACCAATCATTCACCAAATCCAGAACTAAGTCGTACACTTCGAAGAATGAGAAATCCATGCAAACCCTGCTAATCTTGGTGATGAGATCGACCGTCATCTTCCACCGCCTGTTGATTCTCATAATCAAGTGTTGTTTGAGATTTCTGGTGAATATGATTTTAGGACGCAACCTCCCGCCCCATGCACTCAAGAGTACTATAGGGGAAATGTTAACATCACTTACTCTGATGGGAGACTTGTCTTACCTCCCCAATACGATTGCGGGTGGTTCTTATGGGTAGTGTACTTATGCAGAGATCGCTGAGAAGTTAGAGAAAATATCCGAAATAAAAAATCTTTGAGCACTAGGCAGTTGGATACTTGGAGAAACACTTTTGCAGTGCAAGCTTCACACAACCCAGCCACATATGAGATTCGTGAAGACACGGATTAAAACATGTCCTTGGGGTGTAAAAAAGGTAAATGTGGTGAACTACTTGGCTAAACCACCACCTCCAGCTGATGAGTACTACAATCAGGAGGACTCTTATGCAGTAAATGAGCATATAGGGGGTTTCCGACAAAACACCCAATGCTCCAATCTGGAAAATTGGCGCTAAGATCAAGGAATGAAGGTCTAAACTATAGGAATTACAACCAAGAGGGTCACTATGTTCGAGATGGCAACTACAACCGCGACAACAATTTCAACCAGGATAACTATTGTAATAGAAACAATCGGAGTCGGCACTATGTTCCACCTCAAAATCGGGAAGTTGCTCATAGGGATGGTGGAGGTAGTATGGAGCAAGTTTAGGATATGTTGGAGAAGATGATGAGAATTTTTGATGCTAGCGATGAGCACGCCAAAGAGTTGAGAAGTGATTTAGAGAATATTGGGCAAATGTGAATGCACATACCATCTCAATCAAGTATCTTGAGTTTCAAATGGCCCAATTGTCTTCTATTGTTAACCCACGCCAACCGCGTACTCTTCCTAGAAATACTGTCCAAAATCAGAAAAATGATGGACATTGCATGACATTGACCACTCGATGTGTTAATCAAACCATTGACCCACCTATGCAGTCTGGCGTAGAAAAAAAGATAAGAGGCGTTGATAAGGTAGAAGAAGTTAGTGGTGAGTTGTACACAAGACGGGGAAAGAAGTTGAGGCACCCCAAAAGGTGACCCCCATTCCTTGACCACCACCACCATTCTCGCAGAGGTAAGTGAAACAGACCAAGGATAGTAAGTATAAGAGTTTTGTTACTATGTTCAAACAACTTTCCATCAATGTTCATTTGATGGATGCTCTTGAACAAATGTACAGTTACGCCAAGTTCATGTATGATATGGTCACTAAGAAGAGATCGGTAAGTTTTGAGGATAACTATCGGATGCAACATTGTAGTGCTATTGCTACAAGGTCTCTTGTGCAAAAGAAAGAAGATCTGGATGTTTTCACTATTACATGTACAATCAGGTTGTTACACTTTGCGAAAGCATTATGTGATCTTTGGGAAAGCATAAATCTCATGCCTCTCTCTATTTACACGAATTTGGGTTTGGGTGACCCAAAGTCGATTGCGATGCGGTTATTGATGGATGATCGAATGGTGAAGAGGTAAACTATGATACTCTACGATGTGTTTGTGAAGATAGATCCAATTCATATTTCCTGCCGATTTTATGATTCTTGATTGTGAGGTCGACTTTGAGGTGCCTATTATTCTTGGGAGGCCATTGAATGCTAGGGTCAAGCCTTCCTTTATGTGGAGAAAGGGAAAATAAAGTTTCTGTTGAATAATAAAGAAGTGACTTTATACATTTGTAGGTCCATGAGGCAGAGTGGTGAGGTCCAATCAGTATCTGCCATATCTTACAGAGTTGAAAGTTCGTCTAAGGTACAAATAGAAGAGTGTCTGGGTGTTGAGGCACTAGCGCCAGTGATATTTAATTTTGAGAGTGATTGTATTGAAAAGTATGGGTCATTGGTTGCAACACTTGATCGAGGTGATGTAAGGTTCAAACCAAAGAAGTTAGAGTTAGATATGACATATCTCAAGTCTCAAACCGCAAAACCATCTATAGAGGAGGCTCCAAAATTGGAACTTAAGGATCTATCACCTCATATGAGGTATGTGTTCTTGGGAAAAGGTTACACTTTAACGTTATTATTGCGTCAGATCTGAATGTGCATCAAGTTGAGTGTTTGATTGAAGTGTTGAAGAGGTACAAAAGAGATATTGGGTGGACTATTGGGTATATTATTGGGATCCCTCCCGATATTTAATCACATAAAATTCAACTCATTCCCTTTATAAACCAAGTAGTGATCACCAGACACGTTTAAATCCACCTATGCAAGAGGAAGTGAAGATGGACAAAAATAGGCTTGTTCCGATGAGGCTGGTGACCGTATGGAGAGTGTGTATGGATTACGGGATATTAAATGCATGGACCTAGAAGGACCATTTTCCTATGCCCTTCATGGATCAGATGTTTGATACGCTTGCAGGGAAGGGGTGATACTGTTTTCTTGATGGTTACTCGGGTTATAACCAGATCTCTATTGCAACAGAGGATCAAGAGAAAACCACTTTCACCTGCCCTTATGGAACTTTTGCTTTCAAGAGAATTTCGTTTTTGTTATGTAAAACACCGGCTACTTTTCAGAGATGTATGATGCTGATATTCTCCTATATAGTGAAAGACACTATTGAGGTGTTTATGGACAATTTCTCAGTGGTTGGTGACTCCTTTGAGCTTTGTTTAAGTCACTTGGTCGAGGTTCTTAAAAGGTGTGAAGATTTCAACATTGTTTTTAATTGGCAAAAAATGCCACTTCATTGTGGAAGAGAGTATAGAGGTTGATCGAGCCAACGTTGAGGTAATAGAGAGACATTCTCCACCCATCTCTGTAAAAGTTGTGAGGAGTTTTCTTGGGCATGCGGGCTTCTACTGGAGGTTCATCAAGGGATAAAATCCTTCACCCAAGTTAATATTCCAGTAAAGCCCTTAATGAAGCCCAAAAGAACTACACTGTGACTGAACCAGAGCTCATTGCAATGTTTTTTGCTTTCGAGATATTTCGCTCGTATTTGCTTGGAACTAGAGTCATAGAACATACCGACCATTCGTCTTTGAGATATTTCATGGCAACAAAGGATGAGAAGACGAGGTTGATTAGATGGGTAAGATGGATGAGAAGCCAAGATTGATTAGATGGGTACTACTATTGTAAGAATTTGACTTTGAAGTGAAAGATAGAAAAGGGACCGAAAATCAAGTTTCTGATCACTTGTTAAGATTAGAGGATGAAGCTATTCGAGAATTAGGTGAAAAGGCTGAAATTGATGACAAATTCCCTGATGATCATGTATTGGCCGCTTCTCAAGACTTGATTCCATGGTTCGCCGATTTTGCTGATTACTTGGCTAGTGATATCGTCCCATTGGACTTGTCCTTTCAGCAAAGGAAAAAGTTCATGCATGATGTGAAAAATTTCTTTTGTGATGAAACATATTTATATAGGAGTTGTGTCGATGGTCTTATTTGTCGGTGTGTACCGACAGTTGAGATGATGAGTGTTTTTTAGGCATGTCACTCCTTGCCTGCAGGTGGGCATCAATGTGGTATCCGTATTCAATTTGTCTACTGTTGGCCGACCATCCACCAAGATGCTCATGAATTCGCCAAGTCATGTGATAGGTGTCAAAGAGATGCAAGTATTCTAGAAGGCAAGAGCTCCCTTTAAATCCAATTCTTGTAATTGAGTGATTTCATGTGTGGGGCATTGACTTTATGGGCCCTATTGTGAGTTCTCATGGGATGAAGTATATTGTTGTGGTGGTTGATTATGTGTCAAAATGGGTGGAAGTCATAGCACTTGCAAATAATGAAGGTAAAAGTGTCACCGCATTCTTGAAAAAGAATATATTTATCAAATTTGGAACCCCAAGGAACATTATTAGTGTTGGGGGATCTTACTTTTGCAACAAGATGTTCAAAGGATTATTGGTGAAATATGTGGTTCGACACAATGCAGCCACTCCTTACCACCCTCAGACTAGTGGGCAAGTTGAGGTGTCAAATAGAGAAATCAAGCAGATTCTGGCGAAAATAGTGAATGCTAGTAGAACGGATTCGTCAAGGAGTCTTGATGATGTTCTTTGGGCCTATTGGCATACAAGACTCCCATAGTATGTCCCCACACCAACTAGTTTAGAAGAAGGCTTGTCACCCGCCAGTTGAGTTAGCGCATAAGGCCATATAGGCAATGAAGAATCAAAAAAGTGATTGGAACGAGGCAGCAGAACAAAGGTTGAATGGGCTAAATGAGCTTGATGAGTTTCTCTTAAAGGAATATGAAAGTTAAGCCTTTACAGAGAAAAAATAAAGAAGTACCATAAACAAAATATTGAGAAGTGCGACTTTATGGTTTGGGATTTTGTGATTTTGTTCAACTCTAGGTTGCGCTTTTATTCCGGGTAAAATCAAGTCCAAATGGACTGGTCCATTCTTGAGCACTCATTTATTCCCACATGGTGTGGTTGAGTTGGAGAACAAGGAGGTTCTAATGTTCAAGGTGAACGAGCAAATAATAAAAATATATCTAGGGCATGCTGATAATGCGAATGAAGTGATTAAGGCATATCATCTTGATGAAGTCTAAGTAATGAAAAGTCTTGCATCATGCCGCGACATCAAATCAAGTTTTGATTCTGAGGCAACCCAATATGTATCCTCTAGACACCAATAGGTTTTTCTTAATTTTATTGGAGTAGTTGAATTATTCATGTTTTTTTACTCAATGTCATGTACAGATTTTCTTTGATTTTCTTTTAGAAGTTTTTGCTAGAGAGTAGACTAGGGTACGTGTCTAAATAATATCCATAAAACACAAAAAGATTAGCTTATTGGGTTTTAAATGTGCTCGGACCAAATCACCAGAAATCTACTGAAATTGGTCTGGTGTACTGATCGAAGGACCAATAAACGGACCATCGATATAGTCCATAGATACAAGTTATGTGTTTCATTTTTTTCTAAGTTAGGGCACTGTCGACAGAACAGTTGACGGAGCGTCGATTGACTAATAGTCCGTCGACGAAGAATCGTGAGGTCCACCGACCCAATAACCTGACCCGACCCGACCAGCTATATATTTATTTTAAAACTTTTCAATTACCCCCACCCATTTAAAATCCCTTTCCAAACGGTTTCCCACCCCATTTACGTTCAACTCTCCCACTCACTCACACATTTAATACCCATTAAGCAAGTCTTGATTCCCATCTTCCACAAAATTCCCCTCAGTCCCAAAACATTTCTCTCCTCACGTCCCATCATCTTCAATGCTCTTTCTTGTCGGTGTTCACAGGCAGTCTCGGTGTTGTTTCTTGCACAAATTCATCTCCCCATTCACTCCACTACTGTACACAGGTATGTCATTCTTATTTGCTCAATGAATTCTCGTTAATTTGCATGCGAAATTGATAAAATATGTATGTGGGTCTTGACTTCAGGACGAAAATGCATGAGTAAACTGTTAAAATTGAATTCCTAGTCCATTAGAATAATGGAAAGTCAATCAGTGGGAGCTGTTAGTGTCTATGTGAACTATGTATGAGTATTGTTGTTTTCTGACTTAGGGCTTTATGGTATTTAAGAATCTATGATTGAAATTGCAATAATCGAAGACGATATGGTGTGTTAAATGCTATATGAACTTGATGTGTCATAATTTGCTTGAAATTGTTCTATAGGGGTGCCAACAATGTCTTACAAAAATCTGTCTTTGACCGAGATTACGAGACCCCATCATCGGACCGTCGGTCAATCGCTGTACCTTCAATGGGGTCTGTTTGGAGCTACTACCCCAATTTGTCTAACTCTTGAATGACAGATGTCGTAGGGATGTCGATTGATCGACGGACCATCTTGCATGTCGGTCGTCTATAAAAGACCTCTATTTGCGGAGGGTTTATATATTTTATCTAAGTGTCTACAAACGGGGGTGGTCGATGGTCCGTCGATTGATCGACGGACCGTCTTTCACTTGCTTCGTCTCTAGCACTACCTTTGTTTTTCAAGCTTTCTTAGGATTTTTACTATGTGTCCATCGACGGACCCTACTGACGGACCGTCGTTCCATCGATGCATCGTCGATAGTGCCCGTCGGTCAGTCCTGCAGTTCTGTATTTCAACCTTGTTTTGTGTTCCCCCTTTGGGGTTTGTTTCTTTTCAGTGTGTTGAATGATTATATTGGTACTAATAACCTTCCTTTCCAGGTAGAAATGGACCCTAAGCCTAAGTTAGTATACTCTCGAGGACGTTCAATGTCCGTGGCACCATTTCAAGGAATGGTGTTTGGCTCATTGGATGATATGCGTGATCAAGACTATGTGCTACCAGGCCCCGTCACACCAACACGTGCTGCTAGGACCACTCGAGGCACGCCCACGATGTTTTCATCCAGTGAAGTTTCTGCCTCCCTTTCTACTAATGATCACACACTAACCGGCACACTGTCTGGGTTTGCTGTAGTTTCTGAGGGAGCGTCTGTCTCCGAAGAGTCATCCAAGTCTGAGAGAGTATCTGGCACCGAGGAGGCTTCCGGATCTAAGGGAGCATCAGGATCGCATTGTGTCACTGTTCCTGTTGCACCTGCTAACTTTGTCTCGTTTGATGAGGCCAATAGTGTGGATTCTACTTCATCACCCCACTTCGACGTCCCTACACCGGTTGCTAATCAGCCAACCTGGGGTGGCTTAGAATGCCAATACAAAGTGTACAGAGTTGCAAAGCTTCTGAACGATAAGGGGGTCATTACTCGTACACTAAGAGTTGAGCGGCGAGTTCTTACCGGGAGTATCCCCACGATGCTGGCTATACAAGACCTCTTCACCTGCCATCAGCTAGAGTTAATGGCTCGGAGCGTGGAATGCTACATCGAGGAGGTGGTGCGAGAGTTCTATGCGTCTTACATAGAAACATTCAGGGCTCCTTTGGATAGGCGGGTGGATATCTCCTTGCCCACCATTCGCCAGTTCTTATATGGTGCTAATAATGATACCATTAGGTCCACCCCTCACCCCCAACTGTTACTACCAGTGGAAGCTGTTAAAAGAGGGTTATTTCCAGCGTGATACGGTGGTGAGAGAGACCACAAAGAAGTGGATAGACCAGAACCTTTCGTGGATGCTGAGGGTGCAGATTGGGTGTTGGAGCCTAGAGGCATCATAAAAAAGGCCAACATCTTATTTGCGGCAAAATTCATCTGGATATTGGTCCGTTACTGCTTATCCCCTACTTCTGCTGATAACATTGTTACATGGGATAGAGTAGTATTGGTATCTACTACGGTTTTGAGATTTGAGGTGGATTTTCCGAGACTGTTGTTGGCAATCATTCATGAGAGAGACTTTAAGACCACCACCACTTAAACTTTTCCCTGCATAATTTTTTAGGTGTGCAGGTCTGCTGGAGTGCCAATTTGGAGCATTGACGTTCTCAGGACTCCTACAGGGACAGTTGATATCAGTCTCATCCGAGATGAGGCAAATAAGGCGGCACACCACAGAGGTCCCAGAGTAAAGGTTCAACTGCTAGGTGAGAAATTTGCGGATACGGTAGAGGAAGCTCACGGGGCTTATCAGGCTACATCATAGCCTACCGACAACACCCCAGTTAAGTCTTTCCCGAGTACTAGCACAGCCCCGAGTTCCTCCCACTCGACTCCATCTGTAGCATTGATCCCGATTGCTAGGGTCTAGAAGTTAGAGGCCCATATGGCGACACTTATGCATCATATCCAGCCTTGGAAGCAGAAGTCCATTGCTGAGGCGGAGGATCGGATCGAGAAGAGGATTGCCCAGCAGACTGAGATGAAGATTCTGGCAGTCCACCAGCGCCTTGATACGTTTGAGTTGAGACTTCTCGCCTGGCAAGCCCCTACTACTGATTTGACGACCCTCAAGGCTGTTGTGGCAAGTCTAAGGGCTTATGTGGATGTCATTCTAGATAAGCGGGTACTTGAGACTAAGCCCACTTATGCATAGCCTGCTGAGGATACGGTGCTTGCTACACTATTTCAGACCATCGCTGCACCACAACCTTCTCCATCTAATCGTTCAAAGAGGCAACGGTCCAAAGAGGGTGATGAGGCTCGTGCTAGGAAGAGAGAGCGTATTGAGTTGGAGGATGCAAGGAGGGCCTCTTTGATAGATGAGGGCTCATGAGGTAGTTGCTGGGGCATCTAGCTTCAGGATTGTTGATGTTGAGAGGAGCACTATTTAGGGTGCTTACATTACTGGGGACACTACCGATGATGTCCCTACTACTTACGAAGCGGGTTATCGGAATCCGACTCAGCCATATTATTGATCGTCGGCGCTATGCACCTTAGGTTTGCTTCACCTACATTGTTTTACTTTTCTTATTCATTGAGGACAATTGCATATTTTCTTTTTTTGGGGTGGTGTAAATGGAAAATTACTGCTAGGGTGAAGTCTGAGTAACCCAACTCACGATCCTCTCTTTGGGTATTTTTGCCTGTGTTTTTTTTTTCAAAAGACTTATTATTTTACTGTTGAACCGGCACATTTAAAACCCTGTACAAAATATGAATGTGAAATCTGAAGCATGATGGCTAACATAATGACATCCCATTTTCAAAGGAATTTTTGCATGATTAGGCCTAATGAATAGTGAATGTGTTGACTCTAAGCATGATATAGAGATACACAATTGCATGACCCTCAATCTAACGCTCGAACTAGGTGTCCTATAATCTTGTAGGGTAATGAGGTGTTAAGAAAGTGTGAGGAATGTTGAATAGTCCACCATTGGTACTTAGCTAGAACTTGCCCGGTTAGTCTTGCCAAAAGTAATTTGTGTTAGACACTGCTGAAAGTAATTTGTGTTAGACAATTAGGAAAAGATCATAAGACCTTGTTCAAACTATACAATGGTTAGCCTAAATGAAAGAAAATGAAATATATTAATACGTTTTTATCCAAATGATTTGAGCTCACAATGGACCTTTCTTTTATACCCCAACTCATCTTTTCTTGCTACAATGTGTTGGCCCTGGTCCTTCCTTGAACATGTGCATCTCAGCTTATGCCAAAAGCATAAGTTGAGGGTGGTTAATGCATAAACAAATCTCGTCTTATCCCTTTCCAAACTTTGAGTATTGTATACCTTGACTCATGGAAAAGCCATGATGTTGTATATTATGAGGAATGTTCCGAAAAGTGTGGTTAAAAGAATTAATGAAAAGAAAAAAAATGAAAGAACAAAAGAAAAGTGACTCAATCAAAGCTGAATTCAAGTGAAAAATTGAAAATAACAAGAAAAGAAGAGTCATTTGCATAAAAGGACAAATAAAGGAGAAAATAAGGCGAAGAATACAAGAAAAAAGGATGAATAGGGCACAATAAATTATGAAAAGGTAGGACATTTAGCCGTTATGTCAAGGAGGGCGACAAGTCACTAAAATGCATCCAAACGTACCCTACCTCTCCCTGAGCCTATGTTACAAGACGAGAAAGTCCTATCTTGATCCGGAGAGTCTAATATGTTTAACTTGAAGCAGTGAAAATAAGGACAAGCCTATGGCGACAAGTAACAATTAGGTGTGAAGTTTTTCTGAGATTGACTGTTGAAAAATATCCTTATACTCAAATTGAAATCATGGTCTTATCCACATGAATGAGTCTAAGAGTTATATCATCCATAAAGGCAATGAAAATAATCGTGATTGATAGCCAGATGATAGAGAGAGCTTAAGTGAGGATACTTTTGTACAAAGGCATTGTAGTGAGTCATAGTGCATCGCTTGAGGATAAACAACGGATTTAAGTTGAGGGTGTTGATGTGTCGTGGTTTCCCGGTACTTTTATTTTTTTTCCTTGAGTTTAGTGTTTTTCTAAGGATTTTTCCTAGTAATTTTAATGTAATTTTATCTGTTTTTGCAGGAAAAAAGTCCGAAATGGAGACGCTGAAGACTATGCTGAAATCACTTTTGTTCGACCCATCGACGGTCCATAGGTGGTAATCATCGACTGGAGGTTCATGTTACTGAAATCAAATCGGGTAATTCTGGCTAAAGTGTGGGGATGTTGAAAGATCGACGGTCCGTCGACTACTCGGCGGTCCCTCGACTGATTGACGGACCAACCTGGCAAATCTTCGATGGTAAAAGAAAGTTTCCCAGTACCTGACTTGAAGAAACCATAAAGTATGGAGGAATAGAGGCATGGACGGACCATAATTCATCGACGGACTGTTCAGCACGGTCCGTCGATTGTAACAGAAAGGATACGAAAGTGGAGGCTAAAAAAGAATCTAAGTGTGGACCGACGGAGGCTGTCGACCGTCCGTCTTTCCATCGACAGATCGTCAATTGAATCATCGACTGAAGACATGTTTTGGACTGAATTTTCCATAATTATAACTCGTTTTATTTTAGGACTTTATTATTATACCCTCATTTTTTGGGTAAGACTCTATACTATTTTTTCATACTTGTGTTATTGGAAGAAAATAAAAAGAATTTGAAGTAATAGAGGTCATGAGTATGAGTCAGATGAGTTTAATTCAATTGTTAGAGCAATGGGAATAACTTATGAAAATAATCCTCCTTACTCTCCTTCATCGAATGGAGTAGCAAAAGGAAAAATACAACTTTTGTTGAATTTACTAATGTTATGCTTATTGTGTCAGATGCACCTTTAAATTTTTGGGGTGAAGCTATCTTAACAATTTTTTATGTGTTGAATCATGTGCCTCATAAAAAGCCTAAATTGACACCTTCTGAATTGTGGAGAGGTCACAGGTCAAGTTCGAAAAAATCTATGAGTTTGGGGTTGTCTAGCCTTAGTGAGACTAATGTATCCCAAGATTACAAAGATGGGTAAGAAAATTACTACTTTTGAATTCTTAGTTATGCTTCAAATAGTACAGTCTTTAGATTTTTTAATCTTGACGATAACATTGTGATAGAATAAAGTGATGCTAATCTTTATGAAAATAATTTTCCTTTTGATTCTAAAATTAGTGGCGGTCAACTTATTGAACAAAATATAATGTCACTACTTAGTTCTTCTACTTCAAATTCTAAAAAAAAGAAGTTATTGATATTCAGTTAAGAATAAGTAAAAGAGCTTTGGAAAACAAGATTGTAGTCCTGATTTTTATGTGATTTTTAAGAAAATTACCAATATGCATGCAAGATACTATGAAAGAATTGTTATAGCTAGAATTACCGCGTTATGAACCTATGGTGAACACTTACACCCTAGTTTCTCTAGTCACTTGATAAACACAAAAGTTATAAACTTGCTTATTGTTTTACTTAGATATAATTAAACCCTTTTGTTACATAGAACCCCCCTTTAATTTATTGTTTTCGGAAAGGACTTGACAAAAGAGACGTAATCATAGATTAAAGTTAAGTCTAAACCATTTTCCTTGTGGGATCTACCCCAACCAAACAATTGGGTTTTTCACTTGATAAGACCGCCTATACTTCTTTAAGGAAGTATTATTTGAGCTATCAATAAACCAATGCCAATTGGTTGTGGAATTATTAAATTTATAAATAGTAATCTGAATGAATGTAGTGTAACTAAAAACGTTTCACATGTAGTAGCTACATGACCTTTGATGTTTTGGCAGTATAAAAAAAATTGGAGTGCTTAACTGATGAAAGGCAATAATCTAGTAGATTTTGAATATAAGATTGTTGAAAAAGGTGATATTTATGATAATTATGTAGATGTTAAGTTCTCAGCGTTGGTAAAAGTCTTCAAATTTTCCTACAAGGCTCGAATCGGAGCATCTCAATTTCTGTCATGAAATTCCTGTTTTTCGCCTGACATAAGAGAGTAGCTTGCATGGTTTCCGGGAGCTTGATCCAGCAAGAATGCCTCTATATTCACTATGTACTGATTGAAGCATCAAACTTTTCTTTTGTTTATCATAGACCAAAATGATTTTTTATAGATTTCTAACACTGAATTATGTCTCAAAAGAAATTGAGATTTCGAATATATTATTCATATTGTTTTATTGTATAAAGATAGTTTAAAAAGTTTATATTTTTAATAAAATCCACATTTACTTATACTTAGCTAATTAATTATTGAATGTTGCTAGTGCAATCATTGCAAAGTACTATGTCACATCCTCCAGAAGGAATAAAGTGGGCTGTGTCCTACATCTTCCAATAAAACCCTTGGCCATGTGAAGTGCACATGACATAGTTTCTATCTAACTCTGTCACTCTTAAAGGAGGTCAACAACTCACCTTGTGACCGATATCTCTAACAATACTATTATCAATGACGTTGTATCTGATTCCAAAGTATACGTGTATGGCCAGATACCTATTCTTCACGTTTCATTTGACCAAAATAGGGTTTACCTCCATATGATTGCCTGAGAGTGAACTTAGACACCCAACTTCTTTCATCTCTTGTTCTATCTGACCTTCAATTATTATATTGCAAGCAATATACTAAACCTTTACATTAGCTTCTTCCTATTACCTG
This sequence comes from Solanum pennellii, assembly GCF_001406875.1. Taxonomy (NCBI): domain Eukaryota; kingdom Viridiplantae; phylum Streptophyta; class Magnoliopsida; order Solanales; family Solanaceae; genus Solanum; species Solanum pennellii. The sequence continues at coordinate 55,436,218 of NC_028643.1, forward strand.
ATTAGGTTCAAGTTCTCCTATGAGATAGTTTAGTTATTTCCTCTTGAATTGATGTACAGGTCCATACATATCAACACATGTAAAACGCAAGTGATTGTTCTTCATGTATTCAGAAATCTAAGGGCTCAACCAATAAGAGGTAGTCCTAGTTTTCATCATGTTAGTGCACTTTACAACATCTGCATTCCAATAGGGTAGAAGGTATTTTGGTTCTTATTAAAGCCTACCTTAATATCCTTCTTTTGAATTATTTATTACTCAATGTCAAACATAAGAGAGGTGAGCTGAAAAGTCTTAACAATAGTTATCTCTTCTTTTGATTCCCCCAAAAAATTGGAAACAAAATAAGACTGAAAAAGATTAGGATTTCTTATAAACATTTGATTTTAAGATATTCAAATTTGTATAGAATAATATCAAAATATTCATACATTTTGAACTTATTAAACTCCTCCTCTATATAATTTAAGTCTCCCATACCAAATCTATCACATACCTTCTTTGTGAATTTTGACGAAGTCCAAAACCATAGGAAAAACTAATGAATGATGTCATGCCCTATCCAAACCATTCAAGCAAAGATCATCAGACTCCACTTTTTCGTTCTCAAACGTTCTATACAGTATCTCTCAAATTTTCAAATCATATCTTAGGAGGAAGAACGATCACAATCTAGAGCCGGTTCTGTCGATTATGTTTAGCTGGAACGAAAATGATGTCATCTCCTTGTGGATGGTCACCTGCATCTTGAAGAGGTACCCTTTAAAGAGTATTAAACCTACAAAATATGACCTCAAGCATACCCCGAATCCTGATTGGGGTATTATATACTACTTGATGATTCTGCAGGAGCTCATCCACTATAAGTTGCGCACTTTAGCTTAGCAGTCGAACCCGTCTCTAGCAAGATTGGTGCGGGTGCAGGTTAAGAGTGCGATTCGGTCAATCAGATCTGTATACTTTGACCAAAGTCAAAAAAATGGGGAACAAAAGATTATTTTCATGGCCGGCAAAAGTTAGATGACTTTTCTCTAACGAAGTTGTCACAAGGTCTAATTACTCCATAGAAAAGAATTCTTGTACAAGAATAGAAAGGAGGTTAAGGATCCATGGGAGAGAACAAATAATTTAAAGTCGTGTTCTTGAAAAAGAAGGGATTAACTTTTTTTTTTTAAAAGGGCATAGAAAGGCTAAGGGTCTTTTTCGGAGAAGAGAGGGCTTTACTTGGAGAAGAAAGGGAAAGGCATAATTGTAATGAATTGTATCATCTAACTATTGGGATATAATTACTATTTATTCTTTATAATGAATAAAAAAATAGAATTTTTTAAAATCAATTACTGTGGTAACTAGTAATAATTAATTTATGTTTTTAAACTTGTACATCTTTAATTGATATGTTTTTATGTATAGGATTTACAAAATATTTAATGTTATAATTATTACTATATATTATGGTATTGAATAATTTTAGCCGAATCCCTGCACCCGTATCCATACTCGAATTCTGACCACCGAATCGTAAAATTTAAATTTATCCGAGCCCAACTCTCGGATTCAAATTTGTGTCGGATATCCGCACCCGAGACCGAGTAACTTAGAATCCACAACGTCATCATACTTTGAATTCTTGTATGCTAGAAGTCTAGATCTAGTTCCTTCCACCATAGATACAACTAACAAGTCATAACGATCAAATTACTAATACTAAATGTAATGTTCTGTGTGAGTTCAGACTCAATTTCTATGTAATCAAAACAAATTATTAATCGAACCAAACAACTCAATATTTAGGGTTAATATTCTAGTATAATGATAAGAAAATTCCAGCTTTGTTTCTCAAAACATGTGTTTCTTGTTAATGCTATAATAATTCAAAAGATGGGGCCAGAACGCGTACAACATCTTTTCATATGTATTACAAAAAAAGGAAACAGTTACGCTAGGCAAAGTTTTATATCTAAGAGTTTTCATATAAGAAGGCTTCTTCTTCAGTTAGAGATTTTACTAATGTTGAGGCCTCCCCATTAGTCCTTCATGATGGTTCATTTTAATTCTCCAAATTTGCAAAATATTACCAAGACATTCTTTAAATGCATATAGACTCCAAACTTAATGACTTCTAACATTGGATATGTTGTTTTGTGAGATTGTGAGAGAATTTTAATATTATTTTAATTATAATAAATTGTTTTCCACATTGTTTGATTTTCACTAAATTCATAAGTTATGCTACACTTCATATGGTGCACAACTACTTTGACTTTTTTAGTTCGTTAGAGTATGACTTAATTTTCATTCTTGATTAGTGATGAATGCTGATCAAAAAGTTAAGGTATATTGTTCATTTCTATTTGGTTTCTAGAAGAAGTGGAAATGTTCATTACTTCTCCACATTTATTCTCCGTTATCTAATTCTTTATTCCTCAACTATTCTTTGTAACCTATGTAAGTCATAAGATTATTATCTTTAAATTTACTACACCATTTATCTTCCTTTTCATTGCTAGAGAGATTTCTTTTACTATAAGTAGTGGTGGTTTTAATTTTGTTTAATACACATAACACACAAGAATATATAGTGCATAAAATTTGTCTAAAATAGTTCTTATTAGTTTAAAGGAGGTGTTTTTTATCGTGTAACTTTTAACTCAACTCTTATCCAGAGTTGTTGAGTTATATTTTGTGAAGGTTGTTGTATCTTGCAGGGGATAAGTGAAGCAGTACTAATGCTGGACCGGTGAAAACATTTGTTGCATGGACTTGAATATCCTTAAAGAGAGAGAGAAATTCGCTCCTTAGCGTGAAGTGATTTTTGTTCCTTCATTTCATTTATAGTTGTAATCTTGTATTTTTGTTATATTGTATGTTTCCACTAACAATTTTAAGAGATTAAACATTGCAACTATTGAAAAAACCACAGATGTCATGATGGGAGACCTTAACAAGACATTTCGATTCAATGGTAATTATTTTAAGAGATGGAAGGATAAAGTACTTTACTACTTAAGTCTTTTAAATGTTTCTTAATTGTTAACTAAGAAGAATCCTATTAAATAAGACACCACCTCTAAAAATGATGATGAAACTATTTCTCATCTAGTGAAAGTGGAAAAGTATGATGGTGATTCATACAAGTGTCGGTATTATGTTATAAATTGTTATGATAGAACTTACTCAAGTGCAAATAATTTTGAAAATGATTGTAGGGTAAGTATGAAAACAAACACGGTCCACTTATGGTGGCGGTGTTTATGTGTTACCTCTGTAAAAGATGTGGTCTTGTCGGGATTACTTTATGAATTTTATTTGTACAATGTTTAGGACTTATATGAAGGTATAGTATGAAGTTCTTGATGTGAAATAATTTAATCATGTCTAAGATTTTATGGATTGTATGAACAAGTGTTTTGAAGAATGATACATTATAGGTGCTAATGACACTCATAAATGCTAATGACACTCATAAATGCTAATAAAAATACATAAGGCCCCTTTGGTGACTAGTCGTTGGACGTCTTGGTTTTTCCTTGATGTTTGACTTCCATATTACATCAAATCACCAATTCATACTTTAAAACACTTACTTAAAATGTAATAAATCTTATAGTAACATGTAAGGCTCTAGAAAACCTAACTCATTTTGGGGGTCTTACACAAGGATAGGTTATAATGTGATGAGATTCTTGTTTAGATTCTAGATCGTCAAGTTTCTTGTTAAGAACAAAATAGGTACAATAATTCAAAGTACTTTGGATGAACCAATTTATAAAATAATCTACTTGGTAAGCTGAGGAGGTTATGAATAAGAGATATCCACAAATATTTGAATCTACAGAAGTTTTGCATTAAGGTGCTAATCCTTTCTTCGTACTTATTTATGAGTTGCATGTTGTTTCACATTTGCTTGTGGGTTTTGAATTCAATTTGGAATGTTACACCCTTAAATTAGTAAGTGTAATCACATTCGAGGACGAATGTTCCGAAGGGGAGAGATTGTAAGATCTCGCAAATTGAAATAACTAAGAAGAAGCTAAGAATTTGAAATAGTCATTTTTGGGACGAATGAAAACCTAGAGGCTGAGTTTTTTGTAATCTTCAAATGAAGGTAAATTCTAGCTCAGGATTATTTAGGTTTTTTTCAAAATATAGTTTGAAATATCCTAGGATAATCTTTTCAACGCTGTTGAGTTTACGCGATTCTGAATTTGTATGAGTGAATTACCTCCTTTAGAACTTGGGTTGTTGGAATAATGAAAGTCAAATCTGGATTTTGAAAGGGTAATTTTGCCTTTTACTTACCTTTTTTTTTTATTCATCATTGGTAATTACTTAGCGGTCTAAACTAAACTTAGTTTTATGCTTATGAAAAAAAAATTATATTTTTGATAGATGAGAAAAGAATAGGAGAAAGGAGAGAAAGTTAAAGATTCATCATGTTCTCCGTGGTTGGCTTGTGGATTTCGTCGAGGCTGAACCCTAAATGGTATGTGATATCAGATAGCATTGTTTTAGTTCACCCACACGCCAATCATGATTATATTTTAGCGATGTATTTTAGATTTAAAAGTAAATCCTTGAGTTCTTGAAAAAATTTCTCTGAATTCATGCGGGTTGTTTTCTTAGAATTTTTTATAATATTGATTCACATTTTTGGTTTGGTTTTTTCGAGTATAATTTGTTGTATATTAAGGGTATAAATGATTCTACGAGTTTGGGGAAGAGAAATTGAACTTTAGAGGGTTTTAAGATTAAAAACGACCAAGAAAAGTAGACAAACACTTCAAGATCGGGGAAGGGCATCGCGCCCCAAAGGGGCTCTGGAATTTCGTTCCATCCAGAGCACCCAACAGGCCCTCTAAACTTTAAGGGCTGGCGCCCCACGCCTCTCAGACAGCCAAGGGTGTGATTTCTTCCCATTCCTTCCCTACCTTCTAGTACTTGTTCCATAGTAATTTACCTATATTATCTATTGTTTTTCAACACTGAATGGTATATTTAAACTTCATTTAATTATCAATTAACACAAGATCATGAACCTTGAATTCGTAATACTATCAAAGCAAAGTGAAGATCTAAGTAAGGAGAAGTTAAGAGTAAAGTTAAGAAGCAAATCAAAGAAAAGTTTATAATGTTTTGAAAAGTCTTTAACAAACGTTTTAACTTTGTTTTAAAACTTAAGTGTCAATTTAATTAGTAAAGTGTAACATCTCGCAACTAGAAAGAACTACAAGGAAATTTAAAATCTTAAATAGTTATATCATTAATGTATTTGTGTAAATCTGGAAAATTGTAAGCGAGTTAAAGTTGAGTTTTTTGTAAACTTTAATTAGTCGTACCTCCTAGATCAGGATGAGTTAGTATAGTTCAAGATAAGGTTGGAGAGATCATGGAATTGTCTTTTTAATGGCGTGAAGTTTGCATTATTGTGAGTTCGTATGAGTGAGTTATGTTTTTTGGAAGTTGGGCTATTTAATTGAGGAAATGTCCAAATCGGAATTTTAAGGGGTATTCTAGTCTTTTCATTGCCCAATTATTTTAATACGTTTTAACGAGTTTAATACGAGTATAATCAGATGATAGTATGTTTAGAATTTGGGATTTGACGCTAGGGATAAGTAGAAAGGGATGAGAAAACAAGAAGGAGAAAAGGACAAGTTCATCAAGATCAATAAAGGAAGTTGGTGTTTTCGCCAAGGGTTTACTTCTACCATATGTGAGGCTCTCCTGATGTTGAGATTTATCTCCGACGTTCCAATCATATTAATTTCATTTTGGTTTCATCTTAAACGATTTTAAATATTAATGATCTTAAATTAATATATTGTTCTTGAATTTGATTGAGTTGGAAAGTTTTTGAGTTTGTTACGTCGCATTATAGGGTCATTTCGAGTTAGGTTCTTAAGTACATTTTCATTTATTTGTATCTAAAGGTAATTTAATTAAAAAAACAAGTTTCGTGAATTTTGGAAGAAAACGAAGAACAAATTTTGACGGGCAAATTTTGAACGTGGTGGCTTATCGCAGGACTGGTCCTTGATTTTGGAAAATTCTTCACCGTGCCATGGAGATGACATGAGGTGTTCTGCCTCAAATGAAATTTTTGAAACCAAAATTTAATCGTTGTTCTGCTTTGGGGCCTACATTTGTATTCTGACTTTTGGTATTATTTTATATGTAGCTATGTAAAATCATTGGTTAAAATTATGAGATCTTTCCAAACACAAATCTTAATTCGTGAATCCATAATTAAATCAATTATGAGTAGAGTTAAGATTGTTCAACAATCAAGTAAAGATCGGTTAACAGTAAAGTCAAGATCAGTAAAGAGTAAAGTTAAGATAAGTTCTTAACGTTTTTGGAAGTTTTTGATGAATGTTTTAATGTTTTTTTATAAACTAAGTTTACAGTTCACTAAAGAGTAGAGTTTGAAGTTGTTTCTTCAATGAAGTATACGGGAATATGCATACGCAAATAAATTTAAACTAATTTGACATTTAAATAAGACTAGAAACTCAGATTTCCAAAGTCTTCGGGCTAGTTTTCATAAAAGAGTAATAGCTTTCTAAATAAAACAAGAAGGAAAACTAGGATTTCAATGATAGCTATTGAGCTATGTTTTTGAGAACTTATCTCAAATCACAGAGGAGGTATATTTTTACAACATAAGATCTAGTATATTTTGTAAGTTGTATTAAGCACCAAATTGAAGACGAGAACGAGGTGACATAACTCACGTCTCCATAAAACCATGTAGCCACCATGGGTAGAAAAGTGTTATACTTTTTGGATGAGTACTTTTTACAATATACAGGAGGATCACCTTAGTATTTCAGGTCCAATACCTTTGGTTGGGTATTGGATACACAGGCATCGTGAGGTAGATTGATTTATCATCACAATAGCTCTAATGTGATAATTGTCGGTTAGAAAAACTTCCAAAAAGTAGTTGTATTTCATATACATTAGTTTATTATATTTTTACATAAATTTCATAGTTATTTGGTATCTTTGTTATATTTATAGTGTTAACATTATGTTCGTAAACAACTTTTCTTCATATTCCTTTTGCTTTAAACTACTTTATAATGAAATACAATCAGTTAATTATTCATGAAAGGGAAGATCAAAGGTAATTGTTTGGCATTCAAAACTCGCATACTTGTACATTAAATTTATTGATGAAAGTTAGCATGCATCTTCTTATGATGCAAACACAGGTAACCAGTATCGAGTTTATAGTGTAACATTGATCCAGTGAGCAGTTCAGAATCATTCGGTGTGCCTCCTTGCGTTTCACAGGATCTATGTTAATTGCTTTCTCGTTAGTCCATTAGGATTTTTTGGGGTTTATCAAAACATCCATCTCAGTCTTTTTAGAGGCTTTATAAATAGTCAATTGTTAGTCCTTTGAGTCTTTCCATTATAATTTCTTATTGTTATGACTTGGGTTATCACTTTTGGCCATGTTTAATGTTTAACCTTTAAGAATTCTCAGTTATTTTAGTATTTAGATATTTTAAGTGCTATTGATCTTTATTAATATGGATGTTGCTTTTCGCTTAGTTAAGTAAGTCAAACCAAGAGTTCGCTTGGGCAAGAAATGTTCTTCGAGTGCAAGTCTCACCAAGGGTTTAGGCTCGGGGAGTGACAAACTTTGTATCAGAGCACAAACTTCAAAATACATAAAACTTCAACATTCGTACGGAGTCTATGAAATCATGTATGTAGAGTCCTAGTTATCAGTTTGAAATGCGCCAAATCTGTAATTAGAAGACTGCTATATTTAGGAATTCATTTACTACTTTCATACTGTAACACCTCTAAAATACTACACCAAGATTCTTATGTGCATATATCATTGCTTAAATACTATAGTATATTTTATTCTTATATTGGGGACTTGGAAATTTTTTATTCTTGCAACCTTGCTTAACATAAGTGTTATTGTAATTTAAGGTATTGGATGGGGGTATTTCCGTGATTTTCTAATTATATTTATTTAAACATTGGAAGTGTGGGTATAAGGTATACAAATATAGGTATATCTATATATACATATATATGTATATATATATTCATATATATGTATATATATATACATATATATGTATATATATATACATATATATAAATACATATATACATATATATATATATATACATATATAGATATATATCTATATATATATATGTATATATGTATACATATATATATATACATATATACGTATACATATATATATATATATGTATATATATATTTATGTATATATATACATATATACGTATATATATATATGTATATACGTATATATATATATGTATATATATATACATATATACGTATATATATATATATATGTATATATGTGTATATATATATATATATGTATATATATATATATGTATATATATATACATATATATGTATACATATGTATATATATATATATATA
>NC_028643.1:55444831-55491587 GCF_001406875.1 Solanum pennellii
TGTGTGTGTGTGTGTGTGTGTGTGTGTGTGTGTGTGTGTGTGTATACATATATATGTATATGAATTTTCGACAGCAAACTATTTTTTTGGGCAACCCCTTTTGGTGACATCTGTGAATGAGACAAGGATAACTTTTGTAGCTATATGTCTTCACCTCCTCTTGTGATTTTTATTTAAGTTGACATATAGGAAACTGAGAGCATACCTAACAAGTTTTTATTAAAAATCAAGTGAAAAACTAGCTCCTTTTATCAAGAACTCGACACACACACACTCCCTCTTCGTAAGTGATGAAATTTATTTATATTTTGTGTAGTGTTTGGTATTCCATGTATACCTCGTTCTGTAAAACATAGCTTAAAATATGGGATACACCATATGACAAATTCTATGAATATTCAGGAATTAGAAATCCTATCTGTTAAACTCTTAGTGTTTCAATAATATATTTTTTTAAGCTTAGGAGATGAATCTACATCTTTTATGAATAATATAAATCCAATTTTTCATTTTCTGTTTCAAATCTATGTTGCAACATGAAGTTCTTTTGGTTGGGAGAATTACTCTTTTGGGAGCTTAGTTGTATTTGTACAGGCTAGGCTTACTTGTGGTGATAATCCTTTTTTATATAAAAATTTTGAGCTGCTAGCAATTAAGGAAGTTAATGGTATTTTTAAGGTTGTATATACTCGTGAACAATTTGAGGACCTTCATATGTTGGTTGCTCTACAGTTTGAACTCTTGAAGTGGTGTTGGAGTGTTTCTTTTCTATGGAACTGAGCTTTATGTGTAAACTTGTACTTGTACTATTTTTATCTGCTAGTATATAATAAATTTTATCTTTCTACCTTGGTTAGCTCTTGTCACTTTGCATTGTCATGTTGTTTTCATTTAGTACGTTAAAGACTCTTGTGTAACTCGTCACTTGTACAGATTGTTTAACCACTTGGCACTTTCGTTGGGACCTTGTCTTTCTTGTGGCTGTGACTTTGTCACTATTTGCATGACTCTTTATTCAGATCATTTTTCCATTTTTATTCTTGATTTTTAGTTCGTTTTAAGCATGGGTGTTGTCAATTTTAAGTACGAACTAGAACACAATTTTTAAATATGGTTCTTGGTTCTCTTGATTATTGTTCTTTGAACCTTCTTGATACAGGGTGTAAATATTTATTAATACCTTCTCGTGCTTGGTGTGAAGACATGATGTATGTGACTGAACCACTTGGAAAATGGTTCTATAAGTGTCATTAACATTTGGAGCTTTAAATATCGAACTCAATACTCTTTGTATATTGTTTACTTGATTTACTTATTCTATTTCAATTATGCTGCCCTCGACATAAGACTGATAACTTGGTGAATCAGAGGGCTTCGAATATATAGTTTTACACCACTAAGCTATATGATCAGCGATTGTTGTTTCTATCGTAGGAAAATTTTGAAAAGGCGCTTAAAATTTTGCCATTGAAGATGGAGATTTGAAAGCCTTAAGGAAGATCACAGTTTCATATAGGCATATATATTTTGTATTAATCGTGTGACTTGTACATGATCTATGTAATGTATATTAACATGAGATCGGAAGGCTGAGTTGGTCATTCACCATGAGTTGTAATAAGTATGGCTATACGTTTTTATCTTTTTTGTGTGTGTAAACCCTATTCTTCTAATATAATAATTTACTATATGTTTTGAAATTTTGTGTGAAGCATCAACCGACTGATTTTGTTATACGGAAGTTTGTAATATTCTTCTTATTTCCTTCTTAAGTGTGAGGATAATATATGCATGAAAACATGGTCACTTAATTGCTTGTAAATTTTTGGAGGGTTTCGTCATAACTTAAAATTTTGTGCTATATCAATTTTGACCTTAAATAAATGTTTAAATGGGAAGGATGTACATCCTTCACTAAATTATTTGTTATGAACCTAATCTCTCAACTAGATTAATAATAGTATTCTCTTCGTTATTCTCTTTTAATGTCACTAGTATTAAATTATGTTTCTTGTCAAGTTCTAGTATCTCTTGGAAGAGGTCGCTACAAGTGTTGGTATTAGAGTCTAGGTTTCTTTTTCTAGGACTTTTGTTGTGAATTACTTGTATAAATATTTGTTTTCGAAAAGGTTTTATTTATATTTCATTTTCACTTACATGGTTTTCCATATTCTTATTGCATGTAGAGTGCACATGCATCTTTCACATGTCCTTAATGCAATGTGCTCTTCCCTTTTGACGGAATTAAGTTATGGCCTCTTCTTTTGACCAACCTATGGAAGCTGCTCACGAAGGTTCTGGGACCTCTGTTTCCTAACCTCATGCAGTGGAAGGGGTTGAGAACATATGTCCAATGAGTATGTTCCCCACACTAGTGGGTCTGAAGTGGGTAACCACCATCGTGTAATAGGGTGTTTTACATCCTTACATGAGTCATGGTACTTAATCCATGACTCCTCCTTTTCAACAAATGGTTGAATTATTCATTCACATGGTTCAATAGATGCATGATCCCAATAGGATTAACATTGAGAAAATGAAGAAAATTGGATGAGTGGAGTTTAAAGTCATCATTTTTCCTATTGATGTTGAACAATGATTTGATCGTATAAAGAAGGTGCTTGAGCAATAGGTGTTTTTAGTGGTTGCAAAATATAAATATGCTATTTCATTATTACAAAATGGATGCTTATGATTTGTGAGTAAGTGTTTCGAATGCCAGGAAAACCTCCTGTTCTTACTTGGAATTTTTATGAGTTATGTACCACCTTCTTATTGTAATGCAAAGAAAAAGGAGTTTTTTGAATCTAAGGAAACGAGGCATGTCTATTGCTGAATATGAACAAAAGTTTCTAAAGATCTCATGTTACGCTGGAGGTATTATTAAAGCGGAAAAAGATAAGTGCAAGAAATTTAAAGATCATTTATATGATTGCATTAGGAAGAATGTGGAAAGTCTGCAACATAAGAACTTTTATAAGTTATTGTCTGCTGCTTTTACTTGGGAACGACTTAATAGAGAAAATGTAAATAGAAATGAAAACAGATTATAGAAACCTAGATCAAATTTTGGAGGTCCTTCAAAAAAAGGAAGGTTTGATAACTTTAAGGCTACTAGTGATAACAGGGAAGCTCAATAAAAGCAAAACGTATCAGATTTTTCTATAACTAGCAGTCTAAATTATGTTAAAGGTAATCCTCGAGTTCCCACTTGTCTGCTTTGTGGAAAGAATCATTTTAGTACTTGCAGGAGAGCCTCTGGTGCATGTTTGAATTATGGAATATTTGATTATAAAGTGAAGGACTTTCCTAATCCTAATGATGCTCCTTCCCTGAGAACTAAAGGTTGGGCTTGTAAACCTTCTGTTAATCCTCCTCAAACTAATAAAGGTGCAAGACTTAAGAATACCCGAGCAATAGGTAAAAGTAAAGCTAATCAAGCTAGTGGACAAATGGGTACTACATGCGCTCATGCAATGAGAAAGAGGAACGATCCAGATGGACAAGACGTGGTTGTCGGTAAATTTCACTTATTTGGGTTTTGTGTGTTTACATTGTTTGATATTGACACTATACATTTCTATATTTGTTCATCATCTGTTCTTCCTCATAATTTGAAATCGAGGAGACTTAATCATAATGTTCTTGTTGAAAGTCCATCGGGCTATCAGGTTGTGTGTAATAGAATTTAGCGTGATTGTCCTTTCATGATTAAAAACATATTCTTCCCTGTTTATTTTATTGAAATGACCTTCAAGGATTTTGATGTTATATCGGGATGGATTGGATTTATAAATATCATGAGTCATACATTGTAGTTCAAAACATGTGACTTTAAAAGATCCTACATGTTCACATATAATTGTACAAGGTCATAGATCATTCACATCTAGTATTATTTTTGCGGCCTTTCCAAGAAACTTGATACATAAAGGCTGTAGGCATACCTTTATAAGATCGTTGATACATAGCTGAAGATTCCTTGCGTCAGGGAGATAGCTGATGTATGTGATTTTGCAGAAGTCTTCCAAGAAAACCATCCTGGATTCCTCCTGGAAAGAGAGGTTGAATTTCCAATCGAACATAAACCTGGATCTACCCCTATTTCCATATCTCCTTGTAGAATAGCTCCAACAAAATTAAGAGGATTGATATATCAATTGCAAGAACTTATTCAGAAAGGTTTTATTCGACCTAGGCTTTGTATTGACTTTAGATAATTGAACCTAATAAAAATAAAGAAAAGATATCCACTACCTAGGATTGATGATTTATTTGACCAACTGAATAGTGCGAAATTATTCTCAAAAATTAATTTAACGTTTGGATATCACCAAATGCGTCATAGAGAGAATTATATTCCTAAAACTTCTTTTGAACTCGGTATGTTCATTATTAATTTTTCCTGATGCCATTCTAATTGACAAATTCTCTTGTGGTATTCAGGGATCTAATTGATCGACTTTTCAAGTCTTATCTTCATCTGCATGTGGTTGTTTTTATAGATGATATTTTAATATTTTCCAGAAGTAGTGAAGACCATGATAAACATCTTCGCACTTTTAAGTAGATTTTGAAGGATAAAAGAACTTTATGCTAAACTTTGTAAGTGGGAATTTTTTCTTGATGAAGTGTCCATTATCGGACATGTTGTATCAAGTGAAGGCGTAAAGGGGGATCCTAGTAAGATACATGCAGTTGTTGAATGGGGAAATCCCAAAATTCTCACTAAGGTAAGAAATTTCTTGGGCTTAGCAGGATACTATAGATGATTTGTGAAAGGCTTTTCCATTATTGCCTCCCTTTTTACTATACTCTAACAGAATGAAGTAAAGTTTATTTGGGATAAAAAAAATATCAAAAGAGCTTTGAAACTCTCAAATCCTTGCTGACCCAAGCGCATAAACTTACTCTAAAAATTGAAGGGTAAGTATATGTTGTGTACAACGATGATTCTCACAATAGTCTAGGATGCGTTTCAACGCTAGAGGGGAAGGTGAATTTTTATGCGTCTTAGAAGTTAAAACAACATGAATTGAATTATACTAATCATGATCTTGAACTTGCTGCTATAGTGTTTGCTTTAAAAATATGGCGGCATTATTTGTATGGAGAGAAATTTCATATTTCACTTATCACAAAAGCTTGAAGTGCTTGGTTACTCAAAAGGAGCTAAACCTATTAAAGCGTAAATGGCTTGAAATCATCAAGGATTATGACTGCAAGATTGATTATCATCAAGTTAAAGCTAATGTAGTTGTCGATACTCTAAGTCGAAAATCCTTCGCAAGCATTCTTTGAGTCCTTTGAAATTTCTCCTTGAGTTAATATCCATGAATGATTGTTTTACAACTAATTCAATTAGTTTAGTTATTGCTAATTTGCAAGTAAAGACAATATTACTTTAATGGGTGAAGGAAGCACAAAAGTTAGATGAGAAACATGTAAAATCGATTAGAGAAGTCCAAAACAGGGAAAAACTTGATTTTTATTAACAAAGAATGGTGTCTTACTTTATCAAAACAGATTATGCGTCCCTAATGATGACAAATTAAGCAGAGAAATATTGAAAGAAGCACATACTTCTTTGGTGGAATGGTAAGAAGAAAAACATTGCGGATTTCATTTAAAACATTTTGGTTTGTCAACAAGTAAAGGCAGAACATCAAGTCCCAGTTTGTTTACTACAGCCCTTGTCGATGCCAAGATGAAAATTATGGACTTCGTTTTTGGACTTCCTCACACTCAAAGAAATCATGATGGAACATGAGTGATCGTTGATAGGCTAACAAAGAGTTCTCACTTCTTAGCAATTAGAATATATTACTCACTTGACGGTTTAGTCGAGTTGTACATTAATGAGACCTTAAGACTACATGAGATCCGTGTGTCTATAGTATCTAAATGAGACCTAACGTTTACATATGGATTTTGGGGTAGCTTGCAAGAACCTTTAGATACTAAGTTGAAATTTAGCTTTTTGTTCCATTCTCAAACAAATTGCCAGTTAGAAATAGTAATACAAATTTTGGAAGATATGCTCCGAGCTTGCATTATGGAGGTTGAGGGTTGTTAGGACAAACACTTGGATTTTATAGAATTTTCATAGAATAATAGCTACCAATCAAGTATCAGAATACCTCCCTATGAAGCCTTATATGGAAAAAAATTCGGACCCCTCTTTGTTAATGTTAAATTAGTGAAAGAAACCTTATTGGTTCTGAAATAGTGCATCAAACAGAAGACAAGGTAAAAATAATCAAGGATCGTTGGAAGATTTTTTGTGATAGACAAAATTGTATGTTAATCTTAAAAGGCATGACATTGAATATCAATTTGTACATAAAGTATTCTCAAAAGTATCTCCACGGAAAAAGATTTTGAGATTTGGCCATAAAGGAAAACTTAGACCCCGATTTGTAGGATCTTATGAGATACTTGAAAGAGTCTGACTAGTTGCATATAAATTGGCTTTACCACCAGAATTGAACAAGATCCACGATATTTTATATTTTTTATACTCAAAAGATACCGTTTTGATCCATCTCATGTTCTTCAATTGAATCTATTGAGATTAATCATGCCTTGACATATAATGAAAAACCTATCCTAATTCAAGATCGGGAGGTAAATAATCTTAGGAACAAGAGAATCCCCTCAGTAAAGGTACGTTGGAGTAATCATTCTTTAAAAGAAGTTGCCTGGGAGAGAGAAGAAGACACGACGACTCAATATCCACACCTATTTCGAGACTATTCTAAGGTAAATTTCAAGATGAAATTTCTTTAAGGGGGAGAGAGTAGTAACAACCCTAAAATACTAGACCAAGATTCTTTTGTCCATACATCATTGCTTAAATATTTTAGTATGTTTTATTCTTATTTTGGGGAATTGAAATGTTGCGATACTTGCAACCTTACTTAACATTAGTGTTATCGTAATTTAAGGTATTGGACAAAAGTGTTTGTGTAATTTTTTAATTAAATTTACATAAAAATTGAAATTTTGGGTATAAGGTATATAAATATATATATTTATGGTTTTTGGGTAGACAACTATTTGTTTGGGCAGCCCATTTTGTTGACATCTGTCAAGGTGAAATGGATCACTTTGGTAGCTATATAACTTCACCTCCTCTTGTAATTTTCGTTTCATTTGATGTATAGGAAATTTATAACATTACCTAAAAATGAATTCTTCAAAATAAAGTGAAAAAGTAGATCTTTTTGGCTTGAATCCGGCACACACACACACTCCCTCTTGGTAAGTGATGAAATCTCTATCTATGTTGTGTAGTGTTTGGTATTTCATGGAAAGATAATGCACATACCTAGAACTCCTATGTTTATGTTAAACTCTAATTTTGTGTTTTGAATTCTAAATATGGGACGCAACAGATGAAAAATTATGTCGGGATTCTAGAATTATAAATCCTCTATGTTAAACTATTAGTGTTTTGATTATATCTTTTTGTACAAAACGTATTTTGTGGTGATTCCTGATTATCGCAAGCTAAGAAGATTTTCTACATATTTTATGAAGAATATAAAGTTAATTATTGTCATTTCCTATTTCAAGTCTATGTTGCAACATGAAGTGTTTTTGTTGGACAAAATTACTGTTTTGGGAGCTTAGTCCTATTTGTACAGGCTAGGCATACTTGTGATGATAATCCTATTTTACATAAAAAAAATTGAACTGCTAGGAATTAAGGAAAATACTTATTTTTTGAAGGTTGTATACACTCGTGAATAAGTTGAAGACCTTCATACGTTGGCTAGTCTGCAGTTTGAACGCTTGAAGTGGTGTTGGACGGTTGCTTGTCTAAATTACTGTAGTTTGTGCATAAACTTGTACTTGTACTATTTTTACCTTTTGGTATATCTGAAATATATCTTGGTACCTTGGTTACCTCTTGTAACTTTACATTGTCTTGTTATTGTCATTTAAGACGTTAAAGACTGTTGTGTGACACGCTCACTTGTACGGATTGTTTGATCACATGGCTGTGAATTTTTCACTATTGGCATTCCTCTTGATTCGGATAATTTGTCATCTTGACTAATGATTTTTAGTTTGTCTTAAGTATGGTAATTGTCCATTTTAAGTATGTAACACTCCGAAAGTCTAAGATGTATTCTATAGCCTAATATGAGTGTCTAAGGGTTATGTCACTGTTTTAAGGTCCAAAATAGTTTGTATAAGTCATTTACGAAGTTTTCTAATCAAAACGTCAGCTAACATCCATGAAATCCGGAAACTATTTCAAAGAGGTGATAGTGTGCCTTGGCCTATTTGACTAAGTTTGAAGAGTCAAAAAATGATTAAATTTTGTGGTAACGTGTATAACACGTATTAGAGTTATTTTATTGTCAAAAAGACCGGGTACGACCCTCCAAGGACAAACAAAAACTCCTTGAGAAGGACCCTCACAATTTGGCAAAAGCTGTCAAAAAAGAGTGTTCAATAAAAGTTGTAGGTAATGGCTCGTGGTCCAATCAATGAGACATAGATGGACACCATGAATGGTAACTTAGACAAATCCATGGGAAGCATATTTTGGACATCCTCAGTCAAAAAAGACGGACCAACAGGGCAGTTGGTCACTTTTCCATCGTTTCACAAACGGGGCATCAGTCGTGCTTTCGTCTGTGAGCACACTATTTTGATGCATGTATTCAAGTTTACATCATCAATTAATTAGGTTGTAAATTAATTATTTAGGGTAATATGGAGGTCTAATTAATTTCGTTAATGACCTATATATAGACTATAACCTAATAAAACTAACATAAGCCCTCATAATTCACAAAATCAAATTACTCTTCCTTCTCTCCATTCTCTCGCCCACATAGAAGAACATCATCAAAGTCAAGGTCATAGGGTTCTTTGGATTCTGAAGGTCATGTTTATCAAACAAAATTCATCAATCAATAATTTATGGGATTCATTTCACCTTTTGGATCTGTTTCCCAAAGGGTTCCTTCAAATTGAATTAAAAAAGATGAACTCAAGTGGGTTTTCTTTCAATAAGAAATTGATCTAGTGAATTGCTTTGTTTATGATTCGTTTTGGTTATGATGAGTAGAATAGCATGTATTAGGGCTAATTTAGACTAGTTCTTGATGTATTGGTCTCAATTATTGAAGATTATGTATTCCCCTTGACCCTAGGTTGTGATCTTGAATTGAATTGTATAGTATTGACTCAATTGGCTTGGTTAGTCTGCGAAATACTACCCTTTGTAGTTATAATGATAATAATTAGTAGATTGTGATATATTTTAATCCACATATGCTAGTTCTTGAGTAATTTACCTAAGTTGTGAAGTAGATTATGAACTTTATCTCAGTCTCAAATTGTAGGCTATGAACATGTGATGAATATTATATAGTGATTCAATTGTTCTTGTTATTATGTTTATTACGATGGTGTGATTATATTACACTCATTATTTGGTTGAATTGAGAATGGTTGATGGTAAGACCTTGATGATGGTATTGTGAAGAAGATTTGGAGTAAGTCTTATCATCTCAACTCTTTACATAAATTTTGGTTACTTGTTATTAAGATATGATGTTGTATTGATGTATACCTTATATTAGGATTGATTGGGTTGGTATGATATTGAATTAAAATGTTTTGACAATGGTTTGTGAGTTGTTGACTTAGATGTAAATGTAATAAGGATGGTGAAACTTACTAATGGGCCTTATCTTTCTATGATTATGTAAATGTGCTAACCTCACATCTATGAATTGTAAAGAAAGGAAAATACTTATGCAATTCTTAATGAGATATGATGATGATGATTACAGAAGGGATAGAACCTATGACCTAAAATAAGTTTTTAAAATAACGGATGACTTAAAGACGTTTAAAATGGACGTTGGTTTAGTGCCGAGAGAACTTGGCAATGGGTGGTGTTGACTTCCGATAGAGTAAGATTCACCCTATAGTTCCACATGAGGTGTTAAATCCCTTATGAAGGATACTCATCCTATGGATTCTCATTAGAAAAGGCTCAAGTGACAAGTGGCATATAGAGAGTTCATACTTATCTCCTAGTTCCTTAACTATGTTGCCCTCACAGAAAGACAAGCTAGTTGATCGACCTAGAAAGCAACGTTTATGTTTAGTTCTACTTTGGCCAGTAGACCAGCTTCCATCGAGGTAAGGTTTTACAACACTGGATTCCACATTTATATCTTGTCGTCTACGTCGGTTAAGGTAACTGTTCACTAAAGTAAAAGAAAGTAATGAAGTTCAAACCAACAAGGGTGACTTAAGAGGTTTGACTTAGCTTAAATAAGGGTATGGGACTTTACCTATTCCTTGCACTAGTTTTCCTTGAGGGAAGCCTTAGAAGGTTTTTTCTATGTAAGTATATTCTTATAAATGCAAATGATATGTACATGAAGATCTTACATGTTGATGGAACCATATAATGTTGAATTCACTTATGAATATATCTTTGGTCTCTATTGCTAAACTATTATTTTATATACTCTTAATGATATGATATGTGAAGTTGAACATTGGTTATGTTTCTTGTTGGGTTTACTTTATTGAAGAAGGTAATGGGGATTTTTTTAATCATTGCACTAGTGCACTTAATGAGGGTTCATGAGTAATTGAATTGCTTTGATTATGTGGTAATGAACTCTCATTCATACTTGTTGACGTAAGAACTTGCTGATAAAGTTGTCTTGATTATAGGTTCAAGTATGTTGGTATGCATGATCGACTTGTCTAGAATTAGTATGGTTGATCTTGTGATGAATATGGTCTTGACTTACTGATTATGCATTAATAACTTGTATTTATTCTTGAGTGTGCATAATTCTTTTATGAAGTAAACATTTAGCATGCTTTCATGAAATTTCCCTTTTTAGAATGATTTCAATGATGTGTATGCATATGGTGTCATACTTAATACAAGTGATGTACTAACCCCATTTTCTCCTTTTTTTTACCAACTCTAAAGGTTGTGGTTGTTGAAGGAATTTTGAGATGATTTTGAAGGAAGACTTCGAATTCACACTCATCCAAGTTGGGTAGGTCCTCACTTTCTTATGGCAATGCCACTATCAAGCTATTGATTTTATTCTAGTTATAAGACTTCTAGTTCTCTCCTTTTCATTTGAGTACTAAAGATTGTATAGAATATATGTGTTTTTATTACATTGATGTATGGGCTACACCCACATGATATACTCTTGTTTTAGATAGTTATGAAATGATACATATGGTTTTAAGACGATTTTATATCTTATTTATGTATGTGTATATGTATGTATGTATGAATATATATATATATATGTGTGTGTGTGTGTGTGTGTGTGTGTGTGTGTGTGTGTGTGTGTGTGTGTGTGTGTGTGTGTGTGCGCGCGCGCACGCGCACAATAAAAGTAAAAGACTATGTAATCTTCTTATACGAAGGGTCTATGTTTACGAGATATGACTATATTATGAGTATGTGAGAGGTCTATGTTAACCTCATGATAGATAGAGAAAAAGTTTTATATTTTCCATGTTTTTAACCTATGATCGTATTAATGTGATCTATAAGTCTAGTCTTAGTCCTTGATGAGGACGAAGGCGCCGGTTACGTATAAGGAGAGCTCCCAGTATGTGACAAAGTCCAAACTAGAAATCCATTTTTAATATGGTTCTTGGTTCTCTTGATTATTGGGCTTTGACCCTTCTTGACACAGGGCGTCAACCCTTCTTGATACTTTCTCGTGGTTTCTATGAGTTAAATATCCAATTTGATACTCTTTGTATATTGCTTACTTGATTTACTGATTTTTTTTCAATTATGCTTCCCTTGACTTGATATTGATAACTTGGTGAATCTGAGGACTATGGATCTATAGTTTTTCACTACTAAGCTATATGCTTAGGAAAAGTTTTTTCTATCGTAGGGAATGTTTGAGAGGACGCATGAAGTTGACCATTGAGATGGAGATTTTCAATGCATTAAGAAAGATCACACATTCATATAGGCATATACATTTTATATAAAGCTTGGAACTTTTACATGATCTATGTGTTATATATTTAAATGAGATTTGGAGGGCCGATTTTGTCATGTCCCCGTGAGTTGTAAGAAGCATGGTTATACATTTTTATCTTTTTGGGGTGTGTAAACACAAGTCTTGTAATATACTAATTTACTATATATTTTGAATGTTTGTGCGAAGCACGAACCAGATGATTTTGTTATACGGATTTTGGTAATATTATTGTAATTTCCTTCTTAAGTGTGAGGATAATATATGCAAGTAAGGCTTTGAAATTTTGGTAGGGTTTCTCGTCATAGGTTAAGATTTCGTGTCATATCAATTTTACCTTACACAAATTTTAAACGGGCAAGATGTCCATCCTAAATTAAATTATTCGTTATGAACCTATTCAATCAACTAGATTAAAATTAGTATGCCTTTCGGTAATATATTTTTAATGTCACTAGTATAAAATTAGGTTTCTTGAAAAGTTATAATATCTCTCGGAAGCGGTAGCTACACATACTCTTTCGTGCTTTAGAGTTTGATCTCTATAAATTTTCTTTCTAAGTCGTGCTTGCACATGTTTAAGATATCATGCAGCTAAAGAGCAGTCAGAAGTCATTCAGCTAGGAGGCATGTTGGGGAACAAGAGTTTCCAAATGCACCTGAACTATAACCGCAACGAGAAGTTAAAAATGCTGAGTTTAGAGAGTAAATTAGGATACTAAGTCAAGCTGTGACAAACAAGTTTGGTTAGCAAAAATTAGATTGACAAGAAGAGGCTTGCATATTAAGGATTCGTGAGTACTTAAGGATGAATCCCCTATGTTTCACTAGTTAGAGCACTATTGAGAATCCATAAATTTCACCGAGGAAATGAAGAAGGTATTAGATGTGATGCATATTTTTGAAATTTAATGAGTTTAGATAATTGAATATAAATTGAAGATTGTTGTTAGGACTTATTTTGACCAATGGAAGGAGGGTAGAGCAGAAAATGTGTCTTCTGCGAGTTGGGCATGTTTTGAGAAGGCTTTATTGTGATGTTTCTTTTCCCATGAACTCAAAGTGACCAAGGTACATAATTTTCTCAAACATTAGCTAGATTTCTCTCTGTGTTCATGAATATGAGTTGAAGTTCACCAAACTAGCACGTTATGCTTTGGAGATGAATAAGGACATAAAGAGTAGAATAAGCTTGTTTGTTGCTGGGTTGGGCCATCTATCAAGCAGATTGTCCGGCATCAATGCCTATTAAAGACATGGACATTTTGATGTTGATGGTCTATGTGCAGAAGGTAGAGGAAGAGAAGCGGAGAAATATAAAGGAGTTCTTTCAGAAAAATGTCTAAGAGAAGGAATGAGTCTGAGTAGCGCAAGAGTAACTCAAAGTGGTCCTCTTTAAAACTAAAATAGAAGAGACCTGATCCATCATCTGCCAGTGCATCTGCACCTAAGAACAAGGGTCACAAGGGTGACTACTATTGTTAGATTTCATAATCTAAACTTCCTATTTACAGGTTAGTGTGGGGCAAATGGGTAGTAAGCCTCCTACGTGCAGACAGTGTGGTAGGATCCACTCAGGTATTTGTCCTGAGGGATCCACTAGTTGTTTCAAGTGTGGTAAGATTTGGAATTTTATCTGAGACTGTCAAAATAATAATCAAGGAAATGGTAATGGGGGCAATAGAGCCTAATCTTCTTCTGTTGCTCCACCAAATAAAAATGCACCTAGAGGAGCTACTTGTGTTACTAGCGCAGAAGAAAAATGCCTCTACACGATAATTAGTCGCCAAAATCAACAAGATTTGCCAGTTATTATCACTTGTTTTATTTTCTTCCACTTTGTTCGTTACGTATTTCTATATCCAACAGAGAGTTTATCTTTTGTAATTTAACACCCCGTAGCCAAAAATAGACCCAAAATAAATTTTTTTTGAAAAATCTGCAGGTGTAACTTACGTGACCATCGACTCACCGTAGTCTGAGGCACAGTTTGTCCTGCACAATCGTCGATAGGATCAGAAACTCCCAAAAATTTCAGCACAGGAAAATTGGTTAATTGTTGGTCAACGGAGACTTACGGTCTGTAGGTCAGACTACGGTTCGTAGTACATGAACGTCGATCAAGACCCCCTTCAACCACTCTCTGACAAGAGTCACGGATGACCAGCATGGTAGGTAGATGGACCCACCGTCCATAGGTCTAACCTTAGGTTGGAACTAGCAGACAGTTAAGGGGAAATGTAGTTGGTTCACTTCAAATGCTCATAAATTTTACCAAAAAATGAATTCGGTGTCCCACTACCTATCCACTAATAGATAATTGAATTATCTCTCTGTACCCAGCGACCTTGGTAAAAGTAGACCTCCGAGTAAAGAGTTATGCCAGTTTTAGTAAAGGCCTGTCGAACAGGCCCAACATATGAAAAAATAATAGGGCATGGATTAAACGACGGACCGTTTGTTCTGGCTATCGTTTGGTCCGACAACAACTTACCCAGGGGTCTTTTTTCCTTTCCCACTCCATTTAAACCCTATGTTACGCAGCTTTGACCCTAAATCATCAGAATTTAGTCACTTTAAGCCTAGAAACATAAGTAAAACATATCAATGTCAAATCATTAAATCAAAACTAGAAAATTAGAAGAAAGAGAGGGAAAAAAGCTCAAGAACCCTAATTCTAGAACGAAGCAACTTCCCATAAGTTCCAACCCCATAACCTAAGTATTTTCCATGGATTTCATCACCATGTATGTGGGATTTCACTAGTGGATTTCTTTCACTCATTGGGTCCCTAGTTTTCATTTAGTTCTTGATTCTCTTATCATGATTAGATATAGGGTTTCTAGAACATAGATAGAATTTCATGAACTTATTGAATATATTTTCCAAATTAGATTATCATATTATTACTTATAATATCATATGAATTTAAGAACCCTAATTTTGTATTTCTTTAGTTCTTAAATTACGCATGTTAGGACAGATACTTCAGTTATGCAGTTATACATGCTTCAGTTTTTAACACATCATTATCAAATTAAATGTTGCATTCTCAGTTTGCATTTTCATTTTCTATCAAGTATTTACAGAAACTCAGACATAATCAGTTAATTAACATAATTCATTGGAAGTATCATAATACCAAGTTGGACTATGTTTTTGCGTACTAAATAGTCGAAGACCTACTAGAAAATTAGGTTGTAAGTCCCCTCTGTGGACAATCATAATGATCAAGTCGGCATCTCTTTATACCTTTGTCAGGGTATATTGGGTCCTCTCTATGGGGTGTATGCATCAGATTCCACATTTAGCTATGTGGTTTTATTATCGGTTTTTAGTAGCTCCCACAGTTCAGTAAGATTTTCTGGATTGACCATTCACCAGTATATTCAGTATTCAGTTTCAGCATGTGTTAAGTTGGTATATTATGTTGAAATCTTTTGTGCTTGTTCAGATATGTTTTAATGTAAGTTTACTCCATACTAAATGCTCAGTACGTTCAACTAGTGACACATATGTGCGCTACATCTTTTCATGATATTGGTTCAGGTATACAGTATCAAAATCACGTATCAACCGATTTCCCAATCTCCGGTTAAGAAGTTTCAGTGGTGAGTCCTCATTCTCCGAGGACAAGAGTCATGAGTTCATTTCAGTGTTTGTCATTTTGTTTCAGTTTTGCTAGATTTTTCTAGGGCTTGTCTTTGTATTTCTAATCACTTAGAGGCTTATTTTACAAATAGTTAGTTTAATCTTAGTGTTGAGTTGATAACTTCATTTTATTAAACTCATCAATATTCATATTATATCCGTTCTAGCATAGGGTATTCCCTATCTTTTTAGTTTAAACTATGATTTAGCTTCTGCATCAGTTTATTATCTTAAGTATGCTCATGATCATGCCATCATGGTTAGATTGGTATCAGTTGTTGTCCTATGTTCCTTGTCCGCGTCTCGGGGGTATCTCGGGGCATGGCAAAACTTGTTATCAGAGCACTAGGTTTAGATGTCCTAGGATGTCTTAAAAGTTGCACTAAGTAGATTCCTTTTCATGGGTGTGAAGTGCAACATTCCTAATGAGAGGGAGGCTATGAAGTGTTTTAGGGAATCTTCACTTTAATGTTACTCTTATCGTGCGTAAAGTATGATCTAATTCCATTATAACTCGACGTTTTACGTTTAAGATCATGCCTTGTCGAAGATCTTAGGCATGGAATACTAATGCACGCAATGCCAATGCAGTTCCTCTAGTACTAGATTAGGAAGTTTTAAAGTAGAGTTTCAAAAGGCAAATTCTTCTTTTGTCTCAAAGTATGACAAACCAGAACAATCAGCAGGTTTGAGTCCCTACTAATAGAAATGATTTATTAGTGGCAGCAAGAATTTATAATTTTGTTATGATGGATCCACCTAAGTTTTTATGGTCACAAGTTGGTAACAACCCATTAAGTTCATTTATAAGGTCATGAAAATATTTGGTGTGATGCAAGTAACTGGTAGTGATAGGTGAAATTGGAATCCTACAATCTTAAGGTGTGACTCACATATTGTTGAATTCTCTGAGTGGAAGGACAATAGGTATAACTTAGTCATTTATAACTCAGTATAGCAGTCCAATTCAATGTCAGGCTAAACCTCACTCAAAACCTTTATCAGTCTCTACTCCAGTCGGTGACCCAGTTATAGCTAGACGGGTATACAAAAATTCTCCTTTCATAGTCTCTCAGAGAGTCACCTCAGCAGATCTAGTAGAGTTAGAAAGTGTAGACTTCGATGTCATTCTAGGCATGATATCTAAAGGTTATCTTAATGATCTAGTTTGGGTTAAGGATTCGAGACTTGTAACCCCAACTCTTGAGTCAGTTCCAATAGTTTGTGAGTTTCTAGAAGATCTTCAAGGAGTCCCTACCGAAAGGGAAATCAACTTTTGAATTTAACTCCTTCGAGATACCCAGCCTATTTCTATTCCTCCTTACAAAATGGCTCAAGCAGATCTTAAGGAATTGAAAGACCAGTTGGAAGACCTTCTAGATAAGGGATTCATCAGACGTAGTATTTAACCATGGGGTGCACCAATGTTGTACGTAAAGAAGAAAGATGGTTCTCTCAGAATGTGCATTGACTATAGACAGTTTAACAAGTATACTATCAAAAATAGGTATCCGATCCCTAAGATTGATGACTTGTTTGACCAACTTCAGGGTGCTAGTCACTTTTAAAAGATACACCTCAGATAGAGTTATCATCAGCTTAGAGTATGAGTAGCTACATTCCAAAAACAGCTTTAAAAACTCGATATGGTCATTGAGAATTTGTAGTAATGTCATTTCGTCTAACCAATGCTCCTACAGCGTTCATGTATATGATGAAAAGAGTAATCAAATAGTATTTGGACTTGTTCATTATCGTCTTTATTGAAGATATCCTCATTTACTCTAGGAGTGAGGAAGAACATCCAAGTAATTTGACAATTGTTCTACAGACTCTCAAGGATAGTCAATTATTCGCTAAGTTTAGCAAATAAGACTTTTTGTTGCAATCTGTTGCTTTCCTTGGTCACATTATATCTAGCAAAGGGATCATATTAGATTCACAGAAGATAGTAGCAATGAAACAATGCCCAGACCTTCCTCTACTGTAGGTATTAGAAGTTTCTTAGGTCTAGTGGGTTATTACAGAAGGTTCATGGAAGGATTTTCATCCATAGCCTTACCATCACTAGGTTGACTTAGAAGATTTTCAAGTTTCAATGGTTAGATGATTGTGAGAAAAATTTCACATAATTGAAAACTAGATTGACTACAACTTTTGTCTTGATACTACTAGAGGGTTCAGATGGTTATGTAATCTATTATGATACATCAAGAGTTGGACTTGGTTGTTTGTTGATGCAACAAGAAAAGGTTATAGCTTATGCTTCTAGACAGCTCAAGGTGCATGAGAAGAATAAGCCAACTCATGACATCAAGCTTATAGCAGTGGTGTTTTCACTCGAGATATCGAAACACTACTTATATGGTGTTCATGTAGATGTGTTCATTGACCATAAGATCCTTCAGTATATGTTCATCCAGAAAGAGTTAAATCTTCTCTAAAGGAGATGGCATGAGTTCCTTAAGGATTATGATATAAGTGTGCAGTAACATCCTGTATAGGCGAATGTTGTAGAAGATAATCTTAGTAGATTATCAATGGGTAGTGTAGCCCATGTTGCGTAAGAAAGGAAGGAGCTAGTTAAGGATGTTCACATACTTGCTCGCTTGGGAGTTCGCCTTATGAGCATATTACGTAGTGGTGTAACAGTTCAGAATATGGAAGAATATTCTTTGGTGGTGGAAGTTAAGGAAAAGCAACATAGTGATCCAATCTTTCATATAGTTAAAGGTGCAGGCCACAATCAGAGTGTGGAGGTTTTCTCTTAAGGGGGAGATGTTGTACTTCGCTACCAGGGTAGGTTGTTTGTTCCTGATGCGGATGAGTTGAGAAAGAATATCCTTACAGAAGCCCATTACATCAGATACTCAATTCATCAAGGTGCCACTAAGATGTACCTCTATTTGAGGGATGTCTATTGGTGGAATGGCAGGAAGAGGGATATAGAAGATTTTGTGAGTAAGTGCCTCAATTGCAAACGAGTCTAGGTAGAACATAAGAAACCAGGGGGTCTGACAAAAGAGATCGATATTCCTACTTGGAAGTGGAATATGATCAATATGGACTTTATCACAAGATTACCGCGTACTTGTATACAACATGACTTCATTTGGGCGATAGTTGATAGGATGTCTAGTTCTTCTCTTTTTTAGAGGTCAAGACGACAGATTTGGATAAGGACTATGGCAAGCTTTACATAAATGAAATTGTGAGGTTGCATGGGGTTCGTTTGTCTACTATCTCAGATGGAGGTCCTCAATTTACCTCTAATTTCTTGAAGTCATTTTAGAAGGGTCTTGGTACTCATGTTAACCTTAGAACATCATTTCATCTGCAAACGGATGGACAGCCAGAGCATGCCATTCAGACCCTAGAGGATATGTTGAGACCTTGTGTGATTAATTTAAAAGGTATTTGGGATTATCACCTTCCTCTTATTGAGTTCGCTTACAACAATAGCTACCATTCCAGCATTCAGATGGCCCATTATGAGGCTTTATTTGGGCGTAGATGTAGATCTCTTGTTGGTTGGTTTGGAGTAGGGAAAGCAGTTTTGATAGGGAAAGATTCAGTCCTCTATGCTATGGAGAAACTTCTACTAATTAGACTGAGATTTAAGACAACACAAAGTCATCAGAAATTTTATGCAGATGTAAGGAGAAGGGAACTAGAGTTCCAAGTTGATAATGGGGTTTTCTAAAACTATAACCTATAAATGGTGTTATAATATTTGGCAAGAAAGGAAAGCTCAGTCCTAGATATATAGGCCCTTACAACATTTTGAAAAGGATTGGCAAGGTGGCATATGCATTAGAGTTACCAGCAAACTTAGCAGCAGTACATCCAGTCTTCCACATCTCACTCTTGAAGAAATGTGTGGGTGACCCAGCCTCTATCGTGTCATAAGAGAGTGTGGCGGTGAAAGATAATCTTTCTTATGAGGATGTACCAGTTTAGATTCTCTACCGTTAAGTTAGAAGGTTGAGGACCAAAGAAGTCTCTTCATTCAAGGTTTTATGGAGGAGTCAGTCCATAGAGGGAGCTACTTGGGAAGCAGAAGTAGCCATTAATGTCAGGTATTCTCACCTCTTTCCTTCTGATTCTACTCCAACTTGAGGTAATAGTTCCTCTTCAGTTTTCCAGTCATTCATGCGCAAATTCCTTATTTGAATCATGTTCCCTCAGTTTGTACTTGAATTTTCAGTGTATTTGCATGTTGTCGGAACTAAATTCAGTCAGAAACTCAGTTCTCAGTGTTTAGTAATAGGTTTTGCAGCTCTCTCCCTCCATTAAAACTAGTTTAGCCTTAATTCGAGGAAGAATGTTCCCAAGGGGAAGACAATGTAATACCCCGTTGCAAAAAACAGACCAAAAATAAGTTTTTCAGAAAAATCTGCAGGTGTATCTAACGTGACGATCGACGGATAGTAGCCTGACCCATGGTCCTTCCTGCACAACCGTCAATGAGATCAGAAACTCCCAAAAAACTCAACCCTGGAAAATTGTTTAAGTGTTTGTCGACAGACGGACTTACGGTCCATAGTGCATGACCATTGATAAAGACCCCATTCACCCTTTCTCTTACAAGAGCCACAGATGACCAGCACGGTCCGTAGATGGATTCACGGTCCGTAGGTCTGACCGTAGGTGGGAACTAGTAGATAGTTAAGGCAGAAATGCAATTTGGACAACATCAAATGGTCATAACTCTTAGCACTTAATGAATTAGGTGTCCTATTACCTACCCACAGCTATAGATAATTGAATTATCTTTCCATAGCCACCGACTTTGCTAAAATCAGACCTCGAAGTAAAACGTTATGCCCATTTTAGTAAAGGTCTGCCAAACAGGCCCAACCTACGGACCAAACGACGTGGCGTGGATCAAACGATGGACCATCTATCCTGACTGTCGTTTGGTCAGACAGCAACTTAACCAATGGTCGTTTGGTCCTTTCCCACTCCGTTTAAACCCTAAGTTACGTCATTTTGACCCTAAATCATCATATTTTATTCAGTTTAAGCCTAGAAACATAACTAAAACATATCTAAGTCATATCATTAAATAAAAACTAGAAAATTAGAAACAAGAGACAAGAAAAAGCTCAAGAACCCTAAGTCAATAACGAAGCAAGTTTCCAGAAGTTTCAGCCCTGAAACCTAATTATTTTTTTGTGGAATTCATCAGAAGGTATGTGGGATTTCACTAGTGGGTTTCTTTCACCCATTAGGTCCCTAGTTTTCAGTAAGTTCTTGATTCTCTTATCATGATTAAACCTACTGTTTCTAGAGCTTATATAGAACTTCATGAATTTATTAAATATATATTCAAAATCAGATTATCATGTTATTAGTCAAAATATCGCATGAATTTAAGAACCACAGGTTTGTATTTCTTATGTTCTTGAATAACACTTGCTAGGTTAGATACTTCAGTCATGTAGTTATACATGCTTCAGCATTTAATGCATCATTATCAGATTAAATGTTTCATTCTCAGTTTCCACGTTCACTTTTGAGCTATCCAATAATTAGATAAACTCAGACATAATCAGTTAGTTTACATAATTCATTGGAAGTAGCATAATAGCGAGTTGGACTAGTGTTCAGTGTACCCAATAGTCCCAAAACTACTAGCCAAGTAGGATGTAATTCCCCTCTATGGGCAGTACGTTTAGTGATTATGTCAGCCTGCTTTTATACATCTTGAAGTGTATACTGGGTCCTCTCGATGGGGCATATACATCAGATTCAATATTTAGTTCCTATGGTTTTATTATCGGTTATTGGTAGCTCCCACAGTTCAGTTAGACTCTGTGCATTGACCATTTATCACTATATTTAGTATTCAGTATCAGAATGTTATAAATTGGTCATTGCATTCAATTAGCTTAGAAATTCAGTATATTATGTTCAGATTATTATACTTGCTTCTGTGCTTATTCAGTTATGTTTTACTTCAGCTTTACTCTATCCTACATGCCCAGTACCTTCAACTACTGATACATACGTACGCTCCATCTTCTCGTAAGGTAGGTTTAGGTTCACAGAATCCAGATCACGTATAGATCGATTTCCCGATATCTAGTTCAGTTGATTCAGTGGTGAGTCCTCATTCTCCGAGGACAACAGTGATGAGTTCATTTCAGCCTTTTAGTCATTTAGTTTCAGTTTTGCTAGATATAGCTGGCTTGTCCCAGTATTTGTAGTCAGTTAGAGGTTTATTTTATACAT
Source organism: Solanum pennellii (assembly GCF_001406875.1). NCBI lineage: Eukaryota > Viridiplantae > Streptophyta > Magnoliopsida > Solanales > Solanaceae > Solanum > Solanum pennellii. The sequence continues at coordinate 55,466,737 of NC_028643.1, forward strand.
TATTAGTTTTAGGTTACTGTTGAGTTAATAACTTCATTGAATTAAACTGATAAGTATTAATATTACATCAGTTTTAGCATATGGGTATTCCCCATCTTTTAGTTTAAACTATGATTTAGCTTCTACATCATTTTATTATCTCTAGTATGTTCATGATAATGCAAGCATGGTTAGCTTTGGATCACTTGTGGTCCTAGATTCTGTGTCCGTGTCTTAGGGGTAGCTCGGGGGGTGACAAAACTTGGTGTTTGAATAAAAGGTTTAAATTTCCTATGATGTCTGAAAAGAAGCACTAAGTAGAGTCATTTTCATGGGTGTGAAGTGCACCATACCTAATGAGAGAGAGGCTATAAAGTGTTTTAGGAAATATTGACTTTGTTGTTACTATTATCGCGTGTTAGGTATGATCTAATTCCATTTTAACTCAACGTTCTGCTCTTAAGATCATGCCTTCTCGCATTGCTTAGGCATGGAATAGTAATGCACGCAATGCTAATAAGTTTCTCTATTACAAGATAAGGAAGTTCTAATCTAGAGTTTAAGAATGCCAATTAATCTTATGGCTCAGAGTATGACCAACCAAAACAATCAACAAGTTCGAGTCCCTACTAATAGAAATGGTTTATTAGTGGAAGGCAGAGTTTGTAATTTCGTTATGATGGATTCACCTATGTTTTTAGGGTCTCATGTTTTTAAGGGCCCATAAAGTTCATTGATGAGGTCAAGAAAATATTTGGTGTGATGCAAGTAACTTGTAGTGATAGGTGAAATTGGTATCCTTCCTGCTTAAGGTGTGACTCACATATGGTTGAATTCACTAATGGAAAGACAACAGATTTGATTTTGTCATTTGTAACTCTGTATTGCAGTCCAATTTAGTGTCAGTCTAGAAAATCTCTTAGAACCATTCTTAGTCTCTACTCAAGTCGGTGACTCAGTTATAGCTCGACGTATATAGAAGTTGCCCTGTCACAATCACTCAGAAAATCACCTCAGCAGATTTAGTAGAGTTAGAAATGGTAGACTTCATTTTCATTCTAGTCATGGATTTGTTAAACTCATGTTATGCCTTAGTCGATTGTAGAACAAGGATTGTTCGTTTTTAGTTTCCAGACGAACCATTCTTAGAATGGAAGGTAGTATCTTCGTGCCTATGTGTCAATTTATTTCATAAATTAAGGCCAGTGAGTGATATCTAAGGTTTAGTTCTATCATCTAGTTCAGGTTAAAGATTCTAGCCTTGAAACCGCGACTCTTGAGTCAGTTCCAGTAGTTAAATATTTCCAGAAGTGTTTCCAGAAGATCTTCCTGCAGTCCCTCCCATAAAGGAAATCAACTTTGGAATTGATCTCCTTCCAGATACCCAGCCTACTTCTATTCCTCCTTACAGAATGGCTCCAGCAGAGCTTAAGGAATTTAAAGAGCAGTTGAAAGACCTTCTAGATAACGGCTTCATCAGACCTAGTATGTCACCATGGGGTGCACTAGTGTTGTTCGTATAGAAGAAAGATGATTCCCTCAAAATTTGCATTGACTATATACAGTTGAACAAGGTCATAATCAAGAATAAGTATCCCATCCCAAGGATTGATTACTTGTTTGACCAACTTCAGGATGCTAGTCATTTCTAAAAGATAGACCTCAGATCGGGTTATCATCAACTTAGAGTCAGAGATAGTGACATTCCAAAAAAAGCCTTCAAAACTCGTTATGGTCATAGTGAATTTGTAGTCATGTCATTTGGACTAACCAATGCTCCTTCAACTTTAATGGATTTGATGAACACAAATTTCAAACATTATTTGGACTTGTTCATTATCGTATTTATTGATGATATCCTCATTTACTCTATTAGTGAGGAAGAACATGCAAGTCACTTGAGAATTGTTCTACAGACTCTCAAGGATCGCCATTTATTTGCTCAGTGTAGAAAATGTGGTTTTGGTGGGAATTCGTTGCTTTACCTGGTCACATTGCATCTAGCGAAAGGATCTGAGTAGATTCATAGAATATAAAATAGTGTAACAATCGCCAAAACCTACCTCTGCTACCGATATCAAAAGTTTCTTAGGTCTAGAGGGTTATTACAGAAGGTTCATGGAAGGATTCATGGAAGGATTTTCATACATAGCCTCACCATTAACAATGTTTACTGTGAAGATGGTCAAGTTTCAATGCTCAGATGATTGTGAGAAAAGCTTCACAGAATAGAAAAATAGATTAACTACAATTCCTGTCTTGACTCAATCAGAGGGTTCAGATGGTTATGTGATCTATTGTGATGCATCCAGAGTTGTCCCTTGTTGTGTGTTGATGCAACGAGAAAAGGTTATATCTTATGTTTCTAGACAGCTTAAGATTCATGAGAAGAACTAGCAAACTCATGTCCTCGAGCTTGTAGCAGTGGTGTTTGCACTCAAGATATAGAGACACTACTTGTATGGTGTTCACGTAGATGTGTTCACTGACCATAGGAGCCTTCTATATGTGTTCACCCAGAAAGAGTTAAATCTTCGCCAGAGGAGATGGTTTGAGTTCCTTCAGGATTATGATATGAATGTGCATTACCCTCTTGGCAAGGCAAATCTAGTAGCAGATGCTCTTAGTAGATTATCTATGGGTAGTGTAGCCCATAATGAGGAAGAAAGAATGGAGCTAGTGAAGGATGTTCACAGGTTTGCTTACTTGGGAGTTCGACTTATGACCATATTAGACAGTGGTGTAACAATTCAAAATGGGTCAGAATCTTCTTTGGTTGTGGAGGTTAAGGAAAAGCAAGAGACAAATCCAATCTTTGTTGAACCTAAGGGTGCAGTCCACAATTAGAGAGTGGAGGTTTACTCCGGTGCACTTCGCTACCAAGTAAATTGTGTGTTCCTGATGTTTGTGAGTTGATAAAGCATATCCTTGTAGAAGCCCATAACTTCAGATATTCAATTCATCCAGGTGCCACTAAGATGTACCACGATCTGCGGAAGTATATATTTGGAATTACATAAAGAGAGATATAGTAGATTTTGTGACTAAGTTCCCCAATTACCAACAAGTCCTGGTAGAAAATCAGAAACCAGGGGGTATGACAGAAGATATTGATTTTCCAACTTTGAAGTGGAATGTGATGAATATGGACTTTATCACAGGATTACCGCCACAACACCATTTTAGGTATACGACCGCCCTAGTAAAGTGTAGCCTAAACTAGCAAAAAGTGTGGCCTTAGATAAAAGGCTACACTTTTGGACTTTAGGTAACACTTTTCCAGGGGTGCCCAAATGAAGCATTACCTTAGATTTTAGGCAACACTTTTCAGGTGTTGCCTTATCAGTTACACTTTAAAGCGTAGCCTAAAAGGTAAAATGGGCACGCTTTTATGTACCTCAATAGCAACATTTATATCTTACACAACTACAATTTTAAGTGTTGCCTTAGCTTTCTTATTGGCCACAATTCATAAGTGTGGTCTTTTCTATCTAATGTATGACAACAATTCAAAGAGTTGCCTTTTCTATCTCATGTATGACAACACTTTGAAGTGTAGTCCTTGCCCATGTGATTACCACAATATACAGTCCTAAGGCTACACTTTGAAGTGTGGTCATATCATTTTGGCCATAAAATATATGCCACAATTTCTAATTAATAACTACCAGTATTATTTTACAATAAATGATCTCAAGCATTACATTTGTTCATAAGTAATTCAAATACATAGATTTGCAATAAACCTCAAAACATTGTACGTCTTGTGTACTTACACATACATATACAACAATATTCAAAAAATATGTCTTGTATAACCAATACTTAGAAAGTGAATTTTTTAATCACTACTATAGAAAAATTTCACAAAACCAAATGCATTCAAACAAATATGACAATAGTAAGAAAACTCTTCATTGTTTAATACAATAGATCGAGTTAACTTCTGGACACTCTTCAAATTCAATTACCGGCCTTTTCATGTACAATAACTTTGATGGACTCTCGATTATTAGAATACAAAGCTGACCTTTTCTTTGATAAATATGGATCAACCTTTTGAATAAAGCTACAAATAGGAAAGAAGAATAAAACTCAAAAGCACAAAAGATTGTTATTGTTTAAGGAATAAAGTATGTAACATATATAAAAAACTGAGTCTTTCTGTGATAAAGGCAACGGGTCAAACATTTACAAAAATCTCCTCTCATATGATAAGTTTTTACTAACATCATTAACTAGGAAGTATTGACAAGTTAAAAAAGCATACAAAAAGCTGGGAATTTTTCACCTTGTTCCTAAACAATTCAAACTTCTTTACAAATTAATTAGAAACTTATTCTTTTTAGTATAATGCTAAAAGATTGTTTCATCTCAAGCATCTAAGGTTCATCAACTATCAATTGCATATTAGGTTAGTTTGTAGAGCATTTAACATCTCACTGTTTGAGGCCTTAAAACATCTTGAATTTTTTGCGTGAAACCTTCACTTCCCCTTCCGATATCTCCACTAAACTAAAATATATTACTAGAAAAACTAACTTATAACTTTAAAAAGAGATAGTCACCACAAGTAACAGCCAGGGTTCAAGATCCCAATCATGACCAGGGGGCCTATCACGCAATACTTCAATAAATGTTTCAAAGAAATTGTGCACACCTTCTCGTAGTTATTGAATATAGATGGAAACAAGAAAAAGACGAAATTAAATTATGGTGAAATGATGACTAGTTACCAAGTGGAAATGCGTGTATCTTGTGTGGTTTTAATCTGAAAAAAATAAGAGCTAGAAACTATAGGAAATATACCCATTTCCCGTCAAGGTCAAACTCATTCCTCAAAGACTCCATATGATAAGGTGTTGTAACTACGTACTGAATAGTAGTAAATTGTCCTTATTTGGGATGACAACCATATCCTGCAACAGATACGAGAGAACAAATCCACATAGTCAAATACACAACTATATGTTCCTACGATATCGCAACCAGAAATGTGAAGGTGAACCAGACGTTTGACCTGAAGATATAACACACATCATATCCACATAGTAAAATACACAATGCTACTTGCTTTGTTCTGATGTTGAGATCATTTTTGCTTTCATCATGTTCTTAGGCAAATCAAAACACAAACAATTTATAGCTGGCATAATATCCAGCTCAAACAAACTATTGGAAGACATTAACTTTTGAAGTATTGTGACTTCGCAAAAATGTTTAAAATACTTTTACATGCTAATTACACTTTGGAAAGTCCCCATTGTCATGGTGTATCCAGTCGAATCTTAGTTAAGAGTTATTCTAGTAAAAACAACACTTCTATAAAGCTAATAAACTCTTAAATGGGGGAGTAAATCACTGCCAAGACTAACAAACTAACTGACTTTCGGAGATACACTAGAGGCATATGGAGATGATGATTCGACTGACTGCAAAAGAAAATCAAGAAAGAAAAATGCAGGTTATTACTTGAAAGTGCATAGTTATCACAACAAGAGTCAACTTAGATCATCTCTTTATTTAAAAGTCATGTAGAACGGGGAAAAGCAATAACATGAAGAAATGAGTATTGATAATAGATAAATTCAAATGAGCTAGATAACAATGTTTAGCTAAGAGGGTACATATACTTCACCAAAAAGCAAGTTCATCTTTTTCAGCTAAGATAAATTCAAGTGAGCTAGATAACGAAGTTTAGCTAAGGAGGTACACTTCTAAGGAGTGGGCTGAGCAGCTTGCTTCCCTGCAGGAAAATGGACTGGAGCAGTAGGAACTGTAGTTGTTGGTTCAAGCAGCTAGTCTTCTAATTCATTATGTTCTGTCTTTAATTCAACCTGCAATAACATGATGCCAGAACTAGTAGAAATACATAGGCATTTTACGTGAAAAAATATTGTTTAATATAGACAACATACAAGCTCCTAAAATCAGGTTTAGTAAACAAAATATTCAAATAGATTACAATAAAAAAAGAAAAACATTCCAAAATAAACATCTTAACAATGTTAAAAATAACAGAGTAGCTAGTACCTAATATAACATATATAAACAAATATCTCCACTAAGTGGATCTGGTGTCATGTTGTATGCTTAGATATCTAGATCTTGAAACGCTTCTATTTGTTCTTGTCAGGACCTTGGCGGTGACGCTTCTATAGACTTCAGGAGTTTTGGAGTTTAGCAGCAATTAAAAGAACATATAGATTAGAAAATTCTTTTATAAAACACGAAAGTATCATGATATGGTTCAATAGGTTATTAAGTTCAAATCAGAGATACCAAAAACAAATGGACCTTTTAGAGTCAGCTTCGAGCATCTTGAGGACAATATGTTTAATTTTATCTTCTCTAATGAACCCCTCCAATTGCAAGTAAAAGTTGAAGCTATAGTGAAACTCTAAGTTTAATTTTTAGCACAATATGTTTGGTCACACAGGGAAAATTCATTTTCTAGCAGTACAATACTTTAGCTTTGAACTCTAAACATAGAGATATTTCTGTGACATAAATAGTATATCAGTTGAATCTTAATGAAAGAACTAAGGAATTTTCCAATTTTTATGCAATACATAATTCAGAATATTACCTTCAGTAGTAATTCCTATTGTGTCTCCAAGGAAAAATTCAAAACATCCCATGTGATGAAGTTTATTTGCAACAGATGTCTCTTTTGAAGGTGAAACCAGTCCATCAACTGGGCACCCAATAGCACAGATCAAATCTGCCGAGAAATACTCTAAAGCTGATGCAAAGTAGATTACTCACTTCATAATAATTATCAGAAGACAGTGATTCAAAGTCAAAATGATAAAAAAAAAAGAGCACACAAAATGCATGTCCAATTTGCAAAACCTTCTTCAGTATTGAAGGAAAATCGAACTAACTTAGCCTTGTGCTCAAGTATCAGATAACTCATTACCCGCAAATTCATATTGGTAGAGTTCGGAAGCAGATGGAATAGCTCATTATCTCATGCACTTTTTGTATTTAGCCAAACATACTTTACAGATGGAACAAAACAGAAACTAAAAACTGTAAACCAAAATAAAACACGGGAAGATATTGATCCTTTAGCTACTTATATTCAAAATCTATTACAGTCTTAAAGACTAAAAGAGGGTGTCTTTCCAAAGATTAGAATAAACATGTGACTTAGTGATGATAATATTTCTGGATGTAGGTCGCAGATGATGTAAACCATGTCTACTAAAACGGGATGTGTCTAAGAAGATATTACCTAATCAGTGCACGCAACTACAATGAAATAAAGTTAAGTCTGCAGTAATTTCACGAAAGCTAACTTAGGGAAAGGACTAAAACTCTGAGAAGCAACTAAAAGATCTACCTTCATGCAGAAAAAAAACCCTCAAAATTCATTTCTAATCACTCAAGTGAACCTTCTCTTTTGGTTTCCAAGTTTGAGGGGTAGAACACATCTTTAAAAACCTAATCATATCTTTCTTTCTCATATAAGTTGATTCCAACATTTGAAGTGAATATTATATTTCATTACTTAAAAAAAATGAGTCTACTCTAGTTTACACTCATAGAACACAGTTGCAGGGTAAAATTGAAAACAAAGTGTAGTTGTTGGGGAAGTGAAGTCCAGTGATCATAAAACATTTAAAAGATATGCAAACACCATAAGACCTAATCTTACTCGTAAAAGCAATCAGAACATAAGTGAATCCCACTACCAACACTACTTTTCCTTTTGCTTATAGCCTTCAAAAATCATACTCTCTCTCACACACATGTTCTGCTTGCTAGGTGAAAGAGTAATCATTCCACAAGGGTAAAATGTATAAGGATATCTTCATAAATGGCTCCACATAAACTAAAGAACCTTAAAAAAATAGGAAAAAAAAAGAACAAGAACTTGAAGCTAATTCTCAAAGTTCTTTTTGAGGAAAAAATATGATATATTTTTGTTATACGTGAGAGAAATAACTAGCTTTATACCAACAATAAAGCAAATTGGGGGCGAGCATATACATTCTGCTTCAGAAACAATTTAGAAAGGACGCATCTTTGAGAAAAAAAATCAATTACAGTCAAAGAGAGAAACTTCAGGCGTGCATATAAACACAGAATACTACCTTTTCCACTATCTACAAATTTTGTGTAGTGACTATACTCAGGAATAAGGGTAACCTAATAGCAAGGGTAAAATATGTAGTGTTGGATATTCTAAGGCAGAATATCATTTCAAAGTGAGAGTCACAAACATACGAAAAGTTGTATATCTTCGTACAACTTAGAACTGTGCACAACACTAAGACATAAATGTATGAGATGTGAAGAAAAGAAAAATACCTTTTGATGGCAAAATTACAAGCCTTGTACGACTTCTTCTTGGAATCTGAGAATATATGCGTATAACAGAACCTCATAAGTACCATTACCTTCGACTTATAGCCATGAACCTCACATGTATTACTGATGAACGCATTCGTGTTGTTCTCTCCAGTTTCTACATTACAATTATTATTACTCTTATCGGCATCTTCCTAGAAAACACTCATTCCAGATTTCCAGAAATGATCACTACGCTTGAGCTTTAATTCCTCCTCTAACGACCAATAACAATCTATGTATATACGCTGGAGTTATAGCCATGAATCCCACACGACAAAGAATCAACTAATGTAGGTAAGAACTACAAGCAATACTGCCAGAAATAAAAATAAAAATCGTATCAACAAAGATAAGAATATAAAAACCCTAATGTTAAATATCTATTAATGCTCAAGCAGTAAACCAAAAAAACCGTAGACGTCGAAGTTTAATGATAAACGTTTTACCCAACAAAATCCCTTCAATGTAACGAATCATTAAGAAATCATCTTCTTAACTGAATCGTCTGTTCTGTTTTTCAAGAAAAAATAAAAAAAATCATCATGTTTTGAATGTCTGAGATGAACAACGAAATCTTGAAACCTGAATTTTTTTTTTGTAGTTTTGCTTCCTAAAAATTTCAGATTTGAAGCTCCAATGTCTTGAGCTGAGTGGAACATTCTTCATTCAAGAAATTGGGATATCTTCAATGAGCTGGGCAGAGCGTTTTTTCTCCAAAAAAATCATATGTGGACCTTGAAATTTTATGTTTTATGACTTAAAGTGCAGTGAAAGAGTAAACTAAAGTGAAAAAGTTATTGTTTATCATTTATTAATGTTTATTTTTTTTGACCAATATAAATTTGAGGGAGTGTTAAAATATTGAAGGGAATATAAAATTTTATTGAAAATTTTTAAGGCAACACTTATAAGGTATTGTTTTTTCAATTATAAAAATAGGACATTTTAGAACTGTGGCCATATATGTAAATAAGTGTTGCCAATTATATCTAATTGTAACAACACTTATAAACTGTAGATTATACCATTAAAGAGCACTTTCAAAGTTTTACCAAAATTATCGTAGCTAAAAGATAATTTCATCTACGCATTAAAACGTTACTAAAACTACTTTAGGAATCACTTTACAAGTGTAGTCAAGAATTATTGTGGCCGTAGGCCTAAAATGGTGTAGTGCGCGTACTCGCAGAAAGAATGAATCCATTTGGGTTATAGCTGATAGGATGACTATGTCTTCTCGCTTTTTAGCAGTAAAGACGACAGATTCGGCAGAGGACTATGCCTAGATTTACATTAATGAAATTGTAAGTTTGAATGCGGTTCCTATGTCTATAATCATATATAGAGGTTCTCAGTTTACTTCTCATTTGTGGAAGTCATTTCAGAAGGGTCTTGGTATTCAAGTTAATCTTAGCACAACATTTCATCCGCAAACGGATGGACAAGCATATTGTACCATGTAGAACCTAAAGTATATGTTGATAGCTTGTGTTATCTATGTCAAATGTAGTTGGGATGATCACCTTCCTCTTATTGAGTTCACCTACAACAATAACTACCATTCCAGCATTCAGATGCCCCTTATGAGACTTTATTTGGGTGTAGATGTAGATCACTTGTTGGTTGGTTTGAATTAGGTGAAGCAGTTTTGATATGGCCAAATTAAGTCCTTTATTCTATGGACAAAGTGCAACTCATTAGAAAGAGACTTAAGACAACATAAAGACATCTGAAATCTTATGCAGATGTAAGGAGAAGGGAACTAGAGTTCCAAGTTGATGATTCGGTATTACTGAAATTGACACCTATGAAAGGGGTGATTTGATTTGGGATGAAAGGTAAGCTCAGGCCTAGATATGTATGCCCTTACAATGTCTTGAAAAGGATTTTTAAGGTGGCATATGAATTAGAGATACCTGCAGACATAGCAGCAGTGCGTCCGGTCTTCCACATTTCACTTTTGATGAAGTGTGTGGATGACCCAGCCTCTATAGTGCCATTAGAGAGAGTGGTGGCGAAATATAATCTTTATTATGAAGATTTACTAGTTGAGATTCTTGACCGTCAGGCTAGAAGGTTGAGGAACAAAGATGTTGCTTCAGTCAAGATTTTGCGGAGGATTCAGTCCGTAGAGTGAGCTACTTGGGAAGCAGAAGGAGCCATGAAAGCCAAGTATCCTCACCTCTTTCCTTATGATTCCACTCCAGCTTGAGGTAATAGTTACTCTTCAATTTTCCAGTCATTCATGCGCAAATTCTTTCTTAGAATCTTGTTCGCTCAGTTTGTACTTGCATTTTTAGCGTATTTGCTTCTTCTCGGAACTCAATTCAGTCAGAAACTCAGTTCTTAGTGTTTAGTAGTAGGGTTTGCATCTCTCTCCCTCTATTTCATCTAGTTTAGTCTTCAAGAATATTCCCAAGGGGGAGATAATGTAACACCCCGTAGCAAAAAATAGACCAAAAATAAGCTTTTTCATAAAAATCTGCAGGTGCAACTTATGTGACCATCGAAGGACTGTAGCCTGACCCACGGTCCGTCTTGCACAACCGTCGATGGGATCAAAACTCCCAAAAATCTTAGCCTAGGAAAATTGGTTAAGTGCTGGTCAACGGACGGACTTACGGTCCATAGGTAAGATTGTGGTCTGTAGTCCATGACCATCAGTCAATACCCCCTTCACCCTTTCTCTGACAAGAGCCACGAATGACCAGCACGGTTAAGGGGGAAATAAAGTCGGGTCAACTTCAAAATGGTCAAAACTCTTAGCACAAAATGAATTAGATGTCCCATGACCTACCTACAGATAGATAATTGAATTATCTTTCAATAGCCACCAACCTTTCTAAAATCATACCTCAGAGTAAAAAGTTATGCCTTTTTTGTAGAGGCCTTCCGAACAATCCCAACCTATGGACCAATCGACGGGGCATGGATCAAACGACAGACCGTCGATCCTGGCCATCGTTTGGTCCGGCAGCAACTTACGTAGGGGTTTTTTGGTCCATTTTCACTCCGTTTAAACCATAAGTTACATCATTTTGACCCAAAATCATTAGATTATAGTCCGTTTAAGCCTAGAAACTTAACTAAATCATATTGATTTCAAATCATTTAATCAAAACTAAAAATTTAGAATAAAGATAGGCAAAAAATCTCAAATACCCTAGTTCAAGATCGAAGCAAGTTTTCAGCAATTCAAGTTTCAAAACCTAAGTACTTTTCTGTGATTTCATCACCAGGTATATGGGATTTTACTAGTGGTTTTCTTTCACCCATAGGGTCCCTAGTTTTAAGTCAGTTCTTGATTCTCTTTGCATGATTAAACCTATGGTTTTGTAGATCTTAGATAGAACTTCATGACTTTATTAAATATATATGTTCTAAATCATATTATCATGTTATTACTCAGAACATCGCATGAATTTTTTGAATTACACATGCTAGATCAAATACTTCGGTTATGCAGTTATACATGCTTTAGTTTTTAATGAATGATTATCATATTATATGTTGCATTCTCAGTTTTCATGTTCACTTTTGAGCTATCCCATATTTACAAACACTCAGATATAATCACTTAACTTAAATAATTCAATTGGAGTAACATAATACCGTGTTGGACTAGGGTTAAGCGTACCCAATAGTCCCAAAACTACTAGCCATGTAGGTTGTAAGTCCCTTTAGTGGGCAATCAGTTTAGTGACTACACCAGCATGTCTTTATACCTCATGCAGGGTATACTGGGTCCTCTCGATGGGGCATATAAATCAGACTCCATATTTAGCTCATCTGATTTTATTATCGGTTATTAGTAGCTCCCACAGTTCAGTCAGTCTCACTACATTGACAATTTAAAATTATATTTAGTATCCAGTTTCAGCATGTTATAAATTGGACATTGCATTCAGTTAGCAGAGAAACTCAGTATATTATGTTAAGATTATTATACTTGCTTTTGTGCTTGTTCAGTTATATTTTATTTCACCTTTACTCTATCCTACATGCTTAGTTGATTCAAATACTGACGCATACGTGCGCTACATCTTCGCGTGATGTAGGTTTAGGATCACAACATCCAGATCACGTATAGATCGATTTCCCGAGCTCCAGATTAGCAGATTTAGTGGTGAGTCCTTATTCTCCGAGGACAACTGTCATGCGTTCATTTAAGTTTTGAGTCATTTAGTTTCCGTTTTTCTAGGTTTAGCTGGGCCTTGTCCTAGTATTTCTAGTGAGCTTAGCTTTGAGTTAAGAACTTCATTGTATTAAACACATCAGTTTCATATTATATAAGTTTTAGCATATAGGTATTCCCCATATTTTACGTTTAAACTATGATTTAGCTTCCGCGTCAGTTTATTATATTTAGTATGCTCATGATCATGCCAGCATGGTTAGCCTGGGATCACTTGTGGTCCTAGGTTCCGTCTACACTTAATGGTTAGTCCATTCTAGTAGAGAGAGACTATTGTCAGTGTCTAGTTTTCGTCAATCACAATTGTGCCAGGACTGATTTAATTGATTTACACATACTAGATATTGATGTGATTGTTGGTATGCATATTATGCCTCAATTGATTATAAAACTCAAGTAGTCAATTTGTTGTTTCTAGATGAGCAAATCTTAGAGTTGAAAAGCAGTTTAGCACTGCCTAAGGGTCATTCTATTTTATACCTTAAGGCAATAAATTTAGTTTCTAATGATTTTTTTCTATCACTTGGTTTGAGTTAATGACTTAAGTGTGAAGGTACCTTTTATTCAGTCAGTTCTAGTAGTAAAATAGTTACCAAATGTCTTTCCAAATGATCTTCCAAGAGTCCCTCGCAATAATGATATAGACTTCGATATGTATCTTCTTCAAAATATTCGTTCGATACCTACTCCTTCATATATATTGGCACCAAAAACGTCGAAAGAGTTAAAAGACAAGTTGAAGGATCTATCAGATAAAGTCTTTATTCGACCAAGTGTCTCACATTAAGGCTCTCCGTCTTAATATTGATGAAGAAGGATGATTCCCTTAGGACATGTATAGACTACCTTTAGTTGAATAAGGTTACCATCAGCAACAAGTATCCTCTTCAAAGGATTAATGATCTTTCGATCAGCTTCAGGGTGCTTCTTTTTATCATAAATTGACCTTTGATCATGCTACCATCAGTTAAGATTTAGGGAATGTGATGTTCCAAAGACAACTTTTAGAACCCGCTATGGTCATTATGATTTTTTGGTCATATCCTCTTGTTTGACTAATGCACTAACAACGTTTATGGACCTTATGAATAGAGTCTGCAAAGCTTACTTAAATATGTGTCTTATTGTATTCATTGATGACATACTAATTATTCAAGTAATGAAGAAGATTATGCTAGTCATCATTGAATAGTTATTCATACTTTGAAAGGTAAAGAGTTATATGCCAAGTTCTACAAAAATGTGAGTTTGGGCTTGAGTCGGTGGTTTTCTTGGGTCACATAGTCTTTGGTGATGAAATTAGAGTTAATAATAAAAAAATCAAGTATTGCAAAATTGGCCTAGACCCACCTCTCCAATAGATACAGAGTTTTCTAGGTTTCGCTAGCTATTATAGAAGGTTTGTAGAGGGTTTTTCATCCATTTCGTCCCCTTTGATGAAGTTGACTTAGAAAACGATCAAGTTAATATAATCTGAACCCTGTGATTAAAACTTTCAGGAATTAAATAAGAGGTTGAATAGTGCCCCAGTTTAAGTTTATCGAATGTCAGTCAAGGTTTTATGGTGTATTTTGATGCATCTAGAGTTAGCTAAGTTCAATTTTGATTCAGAATGACAAAGCCATATATAATGCCTCTAAACAGTTTAAATGTTATTAGAAAAACCACCAAACCAATGACTTAAAAATGGCTTATGTAGTACTCTCTTTGAAGATATGGGTTCATTATTTTGATGACATAGACATTATTTACCATTAAGGTAAGGCTAATGAGGTTTTTGATGCCTTAATCTTGTTTTCTATGACTAGTCCCGCTCATGTTGAGGAAGAAATGAGAGACTTAGAAAAAGATGTACACTTATGAGTCCAACTTATGGATTCCACCTAAGAAGGAATAGTGGTGATGAAGGAGGTTTAATCATTGATATTGTTAGAAGTTAAAGAAAAATTGGACCTAGATCCCAATTTCTTGAGTTGAAGGCAAATTTTCAAAACCAAAAAGTGTTAGCTTTTGAACAAGAGGGAGATTATGTATTGAGATTTCAAGGTAGACTATATGTCAATATGGTTGATGGAATCCAAGAGAGAACAGTGGAGGAAGCTAATACCTCAACATATTCCATTGATACTACTTCTACAAATATGTATCGCGATTAAAGAGAGAAGTGTTTTGGTTGAATAGCATGAAGAAGGACTTTGCAGAATTTGTTGCTAAATGTCCAAATTTCAGGCACATGAAAGTAGAGCACCAAAGGCCCAGTGGTTTGGCGCAAAATATAGAAATTATAGAATGAATATGGGAGATGATAAATATGGACTTGATCATAGGTATACAAAGGTCTCGCAAACAACAATATTATATTTGTATGATTGTCGAAAGAAGCCAAAATCAACCCATTTTCTGTCAGTTAAGACTACCCATTCAGCATAAGATAATAACAGATTATATATTTATGATATGGTAAGACTTCATGATTGTTAATATCAATTATATCAAATAAAGGTGAACAATTTACTTCACATCTCTGGAATTTTTTTCAGAAAGGCTTTGTTTCAAAGGTGAACTTAAGTACTGCCCTTAATTTTCAGATGATGGGCAAGCAGAGCGCAATATTAAGACATTATAATATATGTTTAGGGTTGTGATTGATTTCAATGAGAATTGTTATGATTACCTACCTCTCTCATTGCTTCCAATCATCTTAACCAAAGTTATCAACTTCGTTGTACGTTTCTTCATCAACTCTTTGTATTTTGTTTTTGTATAGAAATCAAAATCAAGTTATTTTTTGGTTTAATCAATCAAAGAGTGATCGTTTATTTATTTTTTTATTTTATTTGTGGGGTTATTTAATCTTATGCTTTAAAGTTAGATTTTTTGTATAATTTTTTTATCTTTATGGTGAATGGTTGATTTTTTTTTCATTCTAGACTAGTGATGGACTCCAACAATGAAGAGGCCACAAAGGCTAGAGGCATTGCTGAAGAGATGATGGAGAAAGATGATGTTCCTAAAGGATCCTTTGAACTAGACTGGCCTCCTTACGTACATAAAAATTAGGCATTGCTTCATCCATAGACCAAAGAGTGACAACAAATTTCATGGACACTGTGAATTTTGCTAAAAACTTGGTTATACCATTGCCTAATAAGGTTCATAAACAAGGGTTTTACATATTTATTGATGAGAGTCACCGAAGAAGTTTCTAATTAGCCAATGTTGCGCAACATACAACAAAGAAGATGCCTTGCCTCGGTAATATTAGCAGATAAAGAAGACAGGTCTTCTCCTAAGTTTGTGTTGCATGTTGCATGGTTTTATGTTTTCCACTACCTAAAAGTACAACAGTGTGTTATGATAAAACAATGTCAATTGTTTGTGCACTATGTAAGTTTCAAAATAGTTAGCTGGACAAATTTATTGTAACAAACAACTTTTCACATGTAGTAGTTGCAGGACCCTTGAAGAAGAGTGTATACAACATCTTCCCTAGAACAGATGGAGTTTTAGCATTACACAAAAATTGGAGTGTTCATCTGATGAAACATAATAATCTAGAAGATTTCGAATAAAACATTGTTGAAATACTGGAGGTTTCCGATAATTAGGTAGATGTGAAGTTTTTAGCATTGGTAAAAGGCATCAAGTCTGATACATGCCTCGAGTGGAAAAAAAAGTTGCTAATAAAGTAGTGAAAATATATGTATCAGAGCATCTCATGTTTTGTCATTAGTTTTTGCTTTTCGCCTAGGAGAAGAAAAAAGTGGTAGCTTGCGAGGTGTCTGGGAGCTTGATGCAACAGGAATGCCTCTATATTTACTGTATATTAATTGAAGCATCAAAATTTTTATTTGATTATCGTAGACCAAAATTATTTTTTGTTAAAAGTCAATTATTTCTCGAAAGATATTGAGATTTCAAATAAATTATTAAGAATGTTTCTTAAGGGGAGATAAAAAGTGTAAATTTTTAATACAATGCATATTTTCTTTTACTTCTCTTATTAATTACTGTAAGTTGGGTAACTCACAATAATTAATAGGAGAAGCATAAGCAAAATATGGATCGTATTTAAAATTTATACCTTTTAAACCTTCCTTAAAAAAACATTCTGAATAATATATTTGAAATCTCATTTTTTTAAAAACATAATTGAATTGTAATAAAAATTAATTTTTGTCTATGATTAAAAAAATAATAAAAGTTTGATGTGTAAATCAGTACACAGTGGTTACAGAGGCATTCCTGCTGGATCAAGCTCTCAGAAACATAGCAAGCTACAACCTATGTCTTCCGTCAAGCGAATAGTAGGAATTTGACGAGAGAATTTGAGATGCTGTAATACACACACTTTCACTCCTTTTTCAGCCTCTTCTTCTTAAACTCTATCCATATAGACACAATTGAAGGCTTTTATCAATACTTAGAACTTGAAATCTTCATAATGATCAGAAGCGTCCACTATTTCAATAATTCGTATTTGAGATCTTCTAGATTATTACCTTTCATCAACTGAGCACTCTAGTTTTTGTATACTGCCAAAATATCATTCGTTCTAGGGATGATCTTTTATACACCTTTCTTCAAAGGTTTTGTAGCTACTATTTGTGAAATGTTGTTGGTTACACTATATTTGTTCACCTTACAGTTTCAAAACATAAAAAGTTGAAAACTAATTGGCATTGTTTTATCATTCCACCTGTGCTTTTTGCAAGCGGAAACACATAAAACCATGCCACATACAGCACAAACTCAGGGAGAAGATGTATCTTCTTTATGAGAACATAGTACCGTGGCAAGGCATCTTCATCAACGTACATCTCCTAACATTGACTAATTTGAAACTTCTCCAGTGACTCGGTGGTCTATGGATGAAGCAGATACGCCTAATTGTTATGTAGTTAAACAGGAAGGGTTTAGTTCAAAGGATCCTTTAGGAACATCATCCTTCTCTATCATCTCCTCTGCAATGCCTCTAACCTTGGTGGTCTCTTCTTTGTTGCAGTCCATCACTAGTCTAGAATGAAAATCGAGTAATCATTCATGCTAAAGGTAAAAAAAAATAATATACAAAAATCAAACCTCAAACCATAGTTTGAAGAACCCCACAAAAAATAAAATACAAACGAATACTCTTTGATTGATGAAAACAACAAAAGAACTCGACTTTGATTTATACACAAAAAAAAATAGAGAGTTGATGAAGAAATTTATAGTGAAGCTGATAACTTTGGGTTGTCTGAGTATGAAAATGAAAGAAGATTTGAAGCAAAGGTAGAGTGAGGAAACTTATATATAGGAACCTATCCAAGATTATGGTAATACATTATTTCTTAATGAGTAGGATCCTAGAGGATTAGTAATTTCTCTTAATTGCTTATTACATTTTATTTGATTTAATTTTATGAGTACGAGTCATGAGGATAAATGTTAATCTTTATTTTATTTAGTTTGATGATTAGGAGAAAAAAGGAAAATTTTCAAATTTTAGTTCTTGATATATTTTCGTAAGTATTTAATTTGATGAACAGGAGTCAAAAAGAAAAATTTTAAATTTTATTTCTTGTGATATTTTACTAACCATAAAATTTTATGGATAGAAACTAATAAAGTAAAATTGAAATATTATTTATTTTACATTGATGAGCAGGAGCAAAGAAGGTAAATTTTGACTTTTAGTACTTTTAATTTTCTTAAGCATTTAATTTAATGAATAGAACTATAGGAGAGTAAATTTGGGATTTTTTTTATTTTATTTGATGAGGAAGGAAAAATTTAAATTTAAATTTTAGTGATATTTTCTCAAATATTTAATTTGATGAGTAGGAGTTAGGACCTCAGATGGTAAATTTTGAATTTTATTTTGTTTGATTTAAAAAATGATCAATCAATAATCTTTATTAAAATGGATCATTCTTACATCAAATATTGTATATTTGTAATGTGATCTCTTGAATGAACCTTATTACCTAACTAATTAATTAATTTTATTCACTTAGATTGCGTAAAATTTTCGTTTTTTGAACCTTCACTATAAAATTTCAGTCATTAACACCTTAATGCTTTGAAGTGATGTTCCTTAACTAAAATTTAATGTTGACTATGACGAGACCTTTGCTCCTGAAGTCAGATTGGAAGTCATCATAATCTTTATAATTTTTGTTGCATACATGGAGTTCAAATTGTTTCAAACACACATGAAGAGTACCTTCATGAATTGGTATCTGAAAGAGGAAGTGTATGTCAAACAACCTTAAGGTTTTGAATATGTTCAAACCATTTGTTGAAGCTGGATAAGGCTCTTTATGGTCTAAAGCAAGTAGTATGAGCATCCGTCAGAATTTCTTCTTGCAAATAGGTTCAAAAGAGGTAAAATTGATAACACTCCATTCCAAAAATCAAGAGAGAAGGAGTTATTGATTGTGGAGGTATATATAGATGACATCATCTTTGGAAATAATTAAAATTCAATGTGTAAAGAGTTTGCTGAATTGATGAATAGTTAATTTGAAATGATCTTCATGGGAGAGATTACATTATTCTTAGGGATGCATATGAAACAGTAAACTTAGGGAACATTAATATTCCAAGAGAAGTACATAAAAGAGTTCCTCAAATTTTTTAACCCGCATGAGGCAAAATTTATTGATAGTCCCATGACCATAAGTGTGAAACTTGACTTGGATAAAGAAAGGTGTACAGAGGAATCATTGGTCACTTCTTTACCTCATTGCAAGGAGGCCTAACATAGTCTTCATTGTAGGAAAGCAAAACCAAAGGAATCACACTTGACTGTAGCCAAGCGGATATTGAGATACCTAAAGGGAACACAGGCCCTGGTCCTCTTCTACCCTTAAGATGACTCTTTTGATCAAATTGCTTATGCTGATTCTTACTATGGAGGTTTTTTGGTTCATCAAAAATGTACATCAGCCATGGATCATTTCCTAGGATCGACACTATTTTCATGGGTAGAAAGAAGCAAAACAGAGTAGCCTTGTCAACAACAGTAGAAGAATATGTGCTCCACTCTTATGGATAAAGTAATAACTCAAAGACTTTGGTGTTGTCACAGACACTATTCCCCTCAGATGCAACAAAACTAGTGCAATGCACATGGCAAAGAATCCTATTGAAAATTTGAGGATTAAACACATAGCCATGAAACATCACTTTTTTGAGGGATAATGTTAAGATGCAGAATGTGTTGATGATATTTTGCAAGACATAAGACCAAGTGGTTGATATCTTTATGAAGCCTTTGAGCGAAGAAACCTTTGCCAAAAGGAGAGTGAAGCTAGGGATGCATAGAGTCACCTGAAGTTATAGCCAGCTTGCATGAAATCCCTTCTTTTGCTATGTTAAGAGGAGATGGTATCTATATAAGTTGTGTTGCTTTTCGTTTTACAATTCACATTTGGTACCTGATTGCAGGTACACACTCATTGTATGTTGGCTGGAGGGAATACTAAATCATAAAGGCAGGTCAATCTAAAGAAAGGGACATGGTTCTCCAAAGGTTAGTATCACTTATGCTACAGAGTAATCTTAGAGCCACTGACATGTGTCCTCCCCCCATTCATTGTATCAATATCAGATGTCCCTTCACATTAAATACAAATGTCGCCACTGTTGATGGATTCAACAATACTAATCTCTTCCTAACTCTTCTTTTCGCTAGTTGTTTAGTTTATTTTCTTCTAGAATCAAAATTTCTATGTCTTTTCATCTTTAAAGCTCCCTGTCTCCCAAGAAATTGAAAATATCAGTTCATTCAATTTCTCCATTCCTCCCAGAACATTGTTCATCCACTCCAGTATGTGAAGTTTGTGATTAGGGTGAATCCAACACACCCCACACTGATGTGATTACATCTGTTGCACACCAGCCATGGGAAATCTGGCCTTGTTCCCAAAACTTAGCTCTATCCGGTGAGATATCACATAATTTGAAGGCTCAGCCAATTGTGAAGCCCACTATCAACCTCTCCACTGATGAATTAGAGGTGGCTTTCAGGGATACGAGTTATTCAATGTTTGAATGTCTTTTTGAAGGAGATTTGTCTGAGGTAAAGGGTCCAAAGTCTAATATTCTAGCAGTAGTGGAGGAACTGGTGACCATACAAAGCACAACCTCTCTTAAAGGATATGTTCTACAAACTCCTTTTTAAAAAAAAAGTTGATATGGCCGGAATAGGTCCGTCGTAGTTCTCAACCCATGTTCGACCTATCTCCTAAGTCTTTTGATGTCAATAGTGAGGAGGATGTGGAAGAGGAAACTCTTTTTGTGTGGAGTAGAAAGGGGGTTCCAGGTGCTAATTCCTTAACAATGGTTGTCCCATACCTAGGAGGTGTTGATGATGATGTTAATGAGACTAAACTTCACAATGAACCTACTAAGTCTGAGGAGGAAAGAAAAAGAAAGTGGAAAGGGAAATGGTAAAGTCTCACAAAAAAAGGGACAAGAAAAGATACGCAGCTAGAGGAGAGGTGTACAAGATGAAGGGAAGTGCCATAGAATAAAATTAAAAGCAAATGGAAAGAAATAGTAGAAAAAGAAGATATGTTCTAGTACGTGAGATCCCTAATAAACTCCTCTACATGTAGGGTCTAGTGAGACTGAATCTAATAACATTCCCAGGGTTTTCATTGAATGAAGGAAGGAATCAAAGACTGGGAAGGTTATATCTAAAAGGGTTCACAAGTCAATGAAAAAATCTCCACTGAATAAAGAGAGTGCCAGTAAAAGATCACTGTGAAATTAGTCCTTTAAGGGACCAGATCCTCATGTTTAAAATTATGTTGAGTAAAATGCGGCAATAAGGGAAAAATGTATAGCAGATATGGAGAACCAAAAGGTGCTGAATTCTAGAGTGTTCGACCATAAAATCCTAACAGAATTTGATATGCCCAGTCTTTTCAATTATGTTTCCCTCAAAAGGTTGGGGTAACCTATTTGAGGGACTAACACCATACTTGCATTCATGAGCTAGAAGTGCGTGAGTTCTACTATAATATGGAGATGCGGAGTGATGGGGGTTAGGTATACTGTTAGAGAGATCAAATTTTCTCTAGACGAGAAAACTTTGGAATCATTCTCGATGTTCCTGAGAAGATATCCGGTCACTTGGAGTCTGCAAATCATCTAAGGAGTTCACTAAAAAGGCAACAATATGTGGGTACATCAACGTGCAGGTCTACAAAAGAAATTTCTATCGGTACCAAGGAAAGAAAAGATTATTGTAGCATCTGCTGCTGATTTGTTTCTTATGGAAAAAACTGGATGAACTTGAAGAAAGTAATCTTCCTGCTATATTGTTCGAATATATGCAAAAGGTGTTGAATTGGTGGTCATCTCAACATGGCATTCATGATGGCTAATTTTTAAAGCATGTGTTCAAACATTATTAAGTGCCTCATGGGTGGGGAGTACCTAAAACTGTGAGTTCAAATGTTCACTATTGTCACTATCTTGGAGTGTGAACGTGTGATAAGAAAGGAAAAGGGTAGGTATCAGGTAGAAGATCTTCTAGAGCAGAAAATTCTCTCAAAGGAGACTTAAATAGCCTTACAGTGGTCCTAAATAATAAGTACGTTGAGATTGCACAACAT
This sequence comes from Solanum pennellii, assembly GCF_001406875.1. NCBI lineage: Eukaryota > Viridiplantae > Streptophyta > Magnoliopsida > Solanales > Solanaceae > Solanum > Solanum pennellii. The sequence goes on from NC_028643.1 coordinate 55,488,883, forward strand.
AAGTAAGTTGGAAAAGGCTATCTCAAAGGGACCTGGTTCTTGTGTCGTGGATTGGAAAGAGATTGAGAAGTTGAGAGCTGAAAATGAGCAATTTTTGAAAACATATGCCTCACTCGGTTAGGAAGTCAAAGCACTCAACAAGAAATTCATTCAATAAGCATGAATTATACAACATAAATACCCCTCAACCTATTATCCTCATCATGTAATAATAAATTATGAAAGAACACCTTTAATTTGATTATCTCTACCCATCAATATGCATTAATCCTAAGATTAGGGTTACAGTTAGGGAGACATCCATGGATTCGTAAAAAATAGATCCAAACCCAACAATACATGGAAATAGGAATTCCATGAATGAAATAACATAATTAACAAAAGTCTAACAATATATACTTTCATCACTTCCAATCAATTAACAAGCAAGATCCAAGATTTAGTGAATTTTGGCAAAAAAGATAGATCAAATAAAATATCCATTGAACAATATAAATTTACCACAAATACACCCCTTATTAACCCTAAGTAAGCACAATTCATCAAAATAAACCCACAATTTTATGTTTTAGAAGTAATTCCATTTGTTGACCAAACCCTTGAATTTGTGTTATTTTGAAATCATGATTGAATTCAACTCTCTGAGAATGGAATTACAAGAGTGAAATAATACATACCTTATGATTAATTTATCCATGAATTTGAGTATAAAACTTGGGGGATTTGCTCTTCTTCTTCAAGCTTCAATGATTTTTCTATGGAGGTTAGGTATAGAAAGAATGTAGAGAGAAGGAAGAACTTTTGGGTTTTGATTTTGAGATTTGATTTGAGTTTGTAAAATATGGTATTAAGTGATTTAATATCAATATATAAACCTCCACTAAATTACATAAAATGCCCCTCACCTAGTTTGAGTTTGTAGTGAAGTCAAATTTGACTTCAAAATTCAAAATTTTCATTGGGAAACAAGTCTTCATCGCGGAGCTATTCCTACAAGATTTCCGAATCTAATTTTTGAGACAGTAGAGTCTGTGACGTAGAACAAAAATTTTTGTCCTTTGTGAACCAAATCAGCGACGTGCACAGGTTTCATGTAAGTGAAATTGGTTGTTGCCTTAGGCAGCTTGTTGGCCAATAGTTGGGTTCTCTTGAAGGACCCCTATGATGGTTGGACCTGGAGTTTTTTACCCTATCAACATTATTTTATCTATTTAAAGTAATTTTACAAGTTTTAGACTTCATACAACACTCCCAAACCTTCACAAGACCTAAGGACGTTTACTAGTTCAATTTAACTAATTTCAAGACGTCATGGTCGTCCCTATATGTTTATGATCTACTAATTCTAAATTCATATCATTACTTTAATCTGGGAATGGAAACATAATTTTAAACATTATTCATTAAGTTAGGCTCTAGTGTTAGTCATTGGAATTCCGAGGCATAACAGTACTAAACCTTAATCAAAAGTTTGGGGGTTCAAATATTTGATTAGAGTCAATGAACTACCCCTCAAAGTAGGATGATACATATCGATCAAATATAAAAAAATAATTATTTGCTTACTGACATAAGATTAAAAGTCGCCAAAAAAATAACGATATTGATAAAAATATAAACAAGAAAACATTTGTATTGGCTATCAAAGTAGTGCCATCGACTGCAATTGATTTTGAATAAAAAGACTTGACAAAACATCATTTAATCCAAATTGTTGGAGCAATGTATTTTATTCTATTGAACTCAAAGATATGTTTCTGTAAATATTAATAATCTTATTAAGTGCACAACTAATTATATAAGATGTAAAATATTTAGATTTTGTATGTAGATGCCTTGAATAGGAGAATAACTCTCAGAATTGATGAATAAAATGTTTCTACCACTTTGGTGATGAATAACTATAGTTAAATGAATAATAACTGACAAAATACATACACATAGAATCAAATATTTTTGGTTTAAAGATTTAAAATAATATTTTATCTCATATTTGGATAAAATATTCTGAAAATTTATCGTAGGGATGTACCCACTTGAAAATACTTATATTATCAAATGTTCAAAAGTAGATTATTGACGTAGTTCACCACCACGCGAAGCAAAATCAATTTACCTAGTTAAATAAAATGAATCTTAGAATTTATGGTTGTCCTACTCATCAAATTAAATCAAGTACAATGTTGTAAACAATAAAGAGAAAATTACCAAGCCTCCTCAATCCTACTCATCAAGACATAATTTATTACCATAATCATTAAAACTTTCCTATAAAGACAAGTTTCTTCACACTTGCTTTGTGTCCAATCCTCTTTTATTTGCATTCTCAATCAACCAAAGTTATCATCTCCAGTTTAAGTTTCATCATAAACGCTTTGTATTTTGTTTTTTTTAAGTAGAAATCAAAGTCAAAATTAAATTAATGTTTATCGTTTTGTGTCGGCTGAATATCAGCCATATGTAAAAAGTATTGTGTCAGCCTTTTATTTTTATCGTTTTGCGTCGGCTAAAAAGCCAATTGTATAAAAGTCGTAAAGTAAATAGTAATTATGTCGGCCAATAATAAAGGAAGGCCACTAAGTTAAGTTTTTTGTTTTTGCGTTGGCCAAATAAAAAAAGGCCAAGTGTAAAGTAGTTGTCGGCCATAATGGCCAAAGATGTAAGATTGTTATGTATAAATAGAGGGTTCTCCTCATAAATAAAAT
>NC_028643.1:55500483-55643333 GCF_001406875.1 Solanum pennellii
AAATTTAAATTAATGTTTATCGTTTTGTGTCGGCTGAATATCAGCCATATGTAAAAAGTATTGTGTCAGCCTTTTATTTTTATCGTTTTGCGTCGGCTAAAAAGCCAATTGTATAAAAGTCGTAAAGTAAATAGTAATTATGTCGGCCAATAATAAAGGAAGGCCACTAAGTTAAGTTTTTTGTTTTTGCGTTGGCCAAATAAAAAAAGGCCAAGTGTAAAGTAGTTGTCGGCCATAATGGCCAAAGATGTAAGATTGTTATGTATAAATAGAGGGTTCTCCTTTTTTGTGGGGTTCTTTAATCCTATAGTTTGAGATTTGATTTTTGTATAATTGTTTTTATATTTATGATAAATGATTGATCGTTTTTCATTCTAGACTAGTGAGGGATTGCAAAAAAGAAGAGGCCACCAAGACTAGATGCATTCTTGAAGAGAGGATGGAGACTGATGATGTTCCTGTAGTATTCTTTGAACTAGACCTTGCCACCTTACCAACCTACCAATTAGGCATTTCTGCTTCATCCATAGACCAAAGTGCTACAACTAATTTGATGGACTCTGTGAATACTACTTAAAACTAGGTTACATCAGTACCTTATCAGGTTCTTGAACCATACTTTTAAAAATCTGCTGTTGATCCGATCGCCGGAGATGTTTCCAATTTGTCCATGTTGGGAGATATACGACAACATTGATTCATTGCCTCGGTACTATAGGCAAATAAATAATATAGATCTTCTCCCTTAAGTTTGTGCTGCATGTGGCATGATTTTATGCGTGTCTAGTCCATAAAAGTACAATATAGTGGTACGATATAACAATGTCAATTGGTTGTGGACTATTTAAATTCTAAATAGTAAGCTGAACAAATATAATGTCAGTAACAACTTTTCACATGTAGTAGGTATATAACCTTTGAAGAAGGATGTATATAAGATCTTCCCCATAACAGGTGATGTTTGGGTTGTATACATAAAACTCGAGTACTCAGTTGAGGAAAAGTAATAATCTAGCAGATTTCGAATATGAGATTGGTTATATAGTGGATATTTATGATAATTATGTCGATGTTATGTTCTTAGCGTTGGTAAAAGGCTTCAAGTATGTATATAAGGCTCGAGTGGAAGAATACGAGGCTGACAAAGTAGTGAAAATATGTGTACCAGAGCATCTCAGGCACTTTCATTAAATTCCTTTTTTAGTCCGGAAAAGAGAGAGAGAGGTTGTAGCTTGTGTGGTTTCTGGGAGCTTGATCTAGAAAGAATTCCTTTGTATTTACTGTGTACTGACTAAAGTATCAAACTTTTCTTCTTCTTTTTTATCATAGACCGAAATGAGTTCTTATGGATATTTAAAACTCAATTATGTCTCAAAAGATATTGAGATTTCAAATATATTATTAAGATTGTTTGTTTTTTAAGGAGAATTTAAAAAGTTTAGATTTTTAATATAATCCATATTTTCTTATAATTATCTTATTAATTATTGTGAGTTGATAATGCAATAACTAAAAAGTACTATGTCACATCCCCGAAAGGAATAAGTGGGGTATGTCCTATATCTTCCAAGAAAATCCTTGTCAATGTGACGTGGACATGACAAAGTTTCTATCTCACTCTTTCACTCTTACATGTGGACAACAATTAACTGTGTAACCGAACTCTTTAAAAGTTATCTTAACAATGATGTTTTATGCCATTCCAAAGTCTTTGTGTATGGACATATGCCTATTCTTCACGGTTCCTTTGACCCAAATAGGGTTTATCTCCGTATGGTTTCCTGAAAGTGCACTTGGATAACCAACTTCTTGCATCTCTGTTCTACCTTACCTTCAATCATTATATTGTGAGTGATATACTCAACCTCCACATTAGCTTCTTCTATTACCTAATTAGGTTCAAATTCTCATATTAGATAGTTTTGTTGTTTACTCCTACGTTAATGGATAGGTCCATACTTATCACCATATCTAAAACACAAGTGATTGTTCTTCATGTATTCATAAAATTCAGGCTCAACCTGTAAGAGGCAGTCTTAGTTGTTGTCATATTACTTAACTTAACAATGATGTTGTATACGATTCCAAAGTCTATGTGCATGGACATATGCCTATTCTTCACGGTTCCTTTGACCAAAATAGGATATTCCCCCGTATGGTTTCCTTAAAGTGCACTTATACACCTAGCTTCTTGCATCTCTGTTCTACCTTACCTTCAATATTATATTGTGAGTGATATCCTCAATCTCCGCATTAGCTTCTTCTACTACCTAATTATGTTCAAGTTCTCCTATTATATAGTTTTGTTGTTTCCTTATGCATTGGTAGATAGGTCCATACTTATCACCATGTCTAAAACACAAACGAGTGTTCTTCATGTATTGATAAAATTCATGCTTAACATGTAAGAGGCAGTCCTAGTTGTTGTCATATTACTTAACATAACATCCACGGTAGCAATTTGTTGATTAGGACAGGGTACTACCTCCCGGTTATCTTGGGCCGTCATAGCTCAGGCTTGTGTAGTGACGGCTTGGGCCAATTAGATATGGGAAGCCCTTATGTCACCATACGTCAATGGTGGAGGATTGACTGGAGCTTGTTCAAAATTAGCTTTTTCTTCAAGAGGAGGAACTTGATCACCACGAGGAGGAGCTCCTGCTATGGAAATCTCCTCTTCAAGTCTTCCTGCCACATATCTTCGAGTGTTCATTCTTCTATAATCACAATAATAGGATTAGATGCAAAATCTCACCATAAGTATATACTCTAATGGCACGATATTAAATTTCCGACAAAGTGAGAGTTTCGTAGGTGTCACGTAGGTTCCTATCCATAAGTGTTTCGCGCTTCACAAATATAAAAAAAAAATTACATAGATGTGGTGTCGCGCTTCACAAATAACTGTGTCATCATATTGTTTAACAATGAATATATGGATTCATAAATAGATACTTCACGTCATGAGCTCTTTTTCTTTTCTTTTGTGAATGACTTTCTAACTCTACAATATCATCCTACATTTGTTCCACGATCTCATACGAATCAGGAGATTTAGTCTTCCTCACTACTTGCCAGCCTTTGTTGGAATTATCATTAGCATAAAATACTTGGGATGCTTGATTCACTAAAACTAATGGCTCATTTGTTTTCAAAAATCTGTCTGGATTAACACTCAAAAAATCATACTCATTCTTTTTAATTCCTTTTACCTCATTTATACACATCAAACCAATTACATTTGAATAAAACTACTCTTGTATCCATGACAAATTGACACTCAATTGTATCTGTTACTCCATATTAATCAAGATTCTCTATCTTCATTCTCACCCATTACAATAACACAACAATTTTGATTCCTTAACTTTTTATCATGCTCTTCTACATGAAATCTATATCCATTAACAATATTATCATTAGAACACGTCAAATATTTTATGAGACCATGTGAAAGTGAGTAGTTCTTCCATGATACAACTATCACCTCCTTTATGTAATTGTGTGACCTATAAACAAATTTTTGTTGAATATTTTAGAATGATTATTTTAATATTAGATTTATCAATTTTTATATTTATGTACCACTCACTCTATCTTTAAACCATTCAATAAATTGTTGGCTCCATTCTGCATTAGACAAGTGTTGAGCATCCTCATGAGTTTGCGAAAACTCTCTACAAAATTGAATTGAACCATAAGTCCCCATATAGAAAAGAAATTACCTTTAAAAAATAAAAATTAGATAAAACCAAAGAACATTCCATACTTAAGATATGGTAAGACTTCATCATAATTCTTCAGTATGTATACATGTGCTTGTTCAAATTCATCCGCTTCAAGCTCACATGTCTCTTTAGCTCCTAGATTTATTCCAAGTTGACAAAAGATAGATAAACCGCCATCTAATTGTTTTAAACCACCATAATAATTTTGCTCGGGCCAATTGAATCTTGTGTCAGCTTTATGAACATACCTTGAACATAGTGTCATACATTCATGTGCAATGTTTCCCTCTGCAAATACAACCTTCAGGACATGCTCTATTACCAATAAAAGATTTCAGAAAAAATAACCATCGTCCCACAGGATACATCCACTGATAATGAATCGGTCCAGCAATCTTAGCTTCAGTATCTAAATTAACAGGTAAAAGCTCCATCACACAAAAAAATGAAGGAGGGAAGACCTTTTCTAACTTGCAAAGTGTTATAGGTATTTACTCTTCAATATGTTCAAAGTTTTCAATTTTCAACTGCATTGATCCAAGCACACTAAAAAATATAGATAAATCAATAAGTTGTTCACACACTTCTTTTGACAGCATACCACGAAGTGCAAGAGGAAGTATATGTTGCAAGAAAACATGACAATCAGGGCTTTTCAATCCAGATACGTTGTGATCTTGAAGGTTCACACATTGAGAAATATTAGATGAAAAACCATCATGAACCTTTATATTCTTTAATAAAAGGCGGAATTTGTGCTTATCTTCTGGAGACAATGTGTAGCATGCTATTGGAACTTCAATCTTCTCCCCATTTTTGATGGGGTGCAATTCTGGCCTAATTTTCATCTCTTGCTAGTCTAATCATGTTTTGATTGTGTCCTTGGTCTTGCCTTTGATATTCATGATTGTCCCCTTTATATTATCACATATTTTTTTAAAATATTCATAACATCCAAATTATGTCGCAGCAAGACACACTTCCAGTATGGAAGTTCAAAAAAAGATACTTTATTTTTTCCATTTATCCTTTCGATTTTCATGTGATATGTTCTTTCTTTCTTAGGATCCTTTGATAAATGTAAACCTTCAAGATCTTGTACTTTATTAAGTATCTCAATACCTGAACACATTTTAAGTTGGGGCCTTTTCTCTATTGTACCATCAAATGAGTCCTTATAATTTCTCCATTTGTGGTTTTTAGAAAGATAACGTTGATGACCCATAAAACAGTCATTCTTACCATTCGTCAATCGAATTGAGGAAGGGTCTTTATTGCAACATGGGCATGCCATTTTTCCTTTTGTACTCCATCAAGATAAATTTTAATATGATGGAAAGTCTTTGATTGTCCACAATAAAGAAGCATGCAATTTAAAATTTGTTCTAGTAGATGCATCACAAGTCTCAATACCAACTTCCCATAACTCCTTCAATTCCTCTATTAAAGGCTGAACATATGTATCAATTGCATCTCCTAGACCATTTGGACCTGGAATAAGCATAGATAAAATAAAGTTTTTTGGTTCATACACAACCAAGGTTGTAATTATAAGGAAGAAGAACAATAGGGCATATGCTATGTGAGGTTTTTGAATTCCAAAATTGTTGAAATCCATCACTACCAAGTCCAAGTCAAACATTACGAGGCTCAGCCGCAAATCAAGGATGAAGTTCAGCAAATGATTTCCATGCCATTGAATCAATAGGATGCCTCATTATTGCATCATCAAAATCCTTGTGCCATGTCATTAGAGAAGATGTATTTGTAGACATAAACAACCTTTGAAGTATAGTCTTTAAAGGAAAGTATCGTAGTCTCTTTAGTGCTATCTCTTTACGTTTTATATTTTTTCCCCGCTGTGTATTTATTTTAAATATGGATGCACCACAAACTTTGCAAGAATCAAGTAAGCGATCATCCTTCCAGTTTAAAGTGCAATCGTTAGTACAAGAATCAATCTTGTTATATGAAAGCCCGAGTTCTTGAATAATCTTCTTTGCCTCATAATTTGTGTTTTGCAAATTGGCGCCATTAGGCAACAACTCATCTTTCAACATTTTCAATAACATGGTAAATGATGCATTACTCCAACGTCCATACTTTTGTAGTGAAGAAATTTGATCAAAGAACAAATCTTTGAAGATTTTGAATTTTTGTATGACGGCAGTTCAAAATCCTTCAATAGGTTGTAGATTTTTTTGCTTCAGCATTCTGCTCCTCCTCAAGAATATCATCACAATCAGCATTTGTAATTCCTCCATCAAGATTAGGATATATATCTCTCAACAATTCTTCTACGTCATCTTCACTCTCACATTCTTCTACTTCATTATTATCTTCATTTTCAGACGTATCTTTATATTCAGATTCTAATTCTTACAATGGCTCACCCAAACGTTCTCCATGGTGAAACCAAAAATTATAGTTGTGAATTATTAAATGTACTATTAAATGTGTCTCAACTATTTTAAGAGTCCCTAAAGTAGTATTGTAACATTTGACAAATGGACATCATATTTCATATTCTTCTCCTGTTTTATAAAAGCATAATCCAAAAACATTTGCACACCAACTAAGTAGATTTCATTGAGACGATTATCAACAAGTTCCATCCACTCTTTGCTAGGTGCCATAACCTTAAGAGAACATACAATTTTTCAAGAAAGATAAAGAATGTTACAACGTTGAGAAACAATCAGAAATGAGAATGTACTAAATAGTTCATTTACTTGAATCTTCATATAATACATAAAGAAAGAACTCAGAAAATTAGAAACGAAAATTTTCCACCAGAACTATATGTTGCAACCTAGAGGAGTAATCAAAAGAGAAATCTTTTCCTATAGTCATTGCTACAAGCTAATTTTTTTTTTGTACTTTCTGAAACACATAATCTCTAGAACGACATATGGAGTTAGCCCCACCAAACACATAAGAAAAACATTCTGTTTTTTTTTTTGTTCAAAAAGAACCACCATACAAACCTTTACAACTTGTATCCAATGTACTTTAAGGATTTATCAGTAAGTATGATTGTATATAGAATAAAGTAGCAAAAAACGATTTTTGGTACATGTACGTAACTAAAAGGCTACAACACGAAACTTAAAAGTATTTTATTCATTACTTTAGTTAGATTGCTTCCTTTTAATACTAAGTGGTCAATCCTTAATATAGTTTTAGTTTGTGTTGACATCAAAGTGGCATATAGTTATTTGCCATTATCCTCTTGTATGTCACAGGAAGAATGCTATCTTATGGAGTCTAATATATGGGTTTGAGAGGAGTTGACTGCTAGTTGACTGATTGCTCCTGAAAATCACAAGAGTAGTCCTTAATTCATGTAGTTTGTAAGGCCTTCGACATATAAACTATGCTAACTTCCAATCTCTTACCAACTAAGCATCATAAGCAATGACAAGCAAGAAAACGATGAATAAAATTACGAAACATAGAACAGATCAGAACTAGGTGAAAACTCAACATCAGGTCACAAATTCACTATTTCAGTTTCAGTCCAACTGTAATCTGTTTCTAGTTATAGTATCAAAATAAACAAGGCAGAAGTAGTAATCCTTCTATTCAATGCAAGTATTAAATAAGCACTGGAAAGTTGAAGTTACACCGCATACAAGTTTTGACAAACTAAAATAAGTTGATATAGTTTAGTCAAATATTAAATCAAAATACTAATAGATGTTTTCAGTCAGTTAGGAAAATCTATGCATAGTTTTTTGCTCCTATATATCCATAACACAGTTAGCCTTCTTATAGAAGTGGTTGACTGAAATCATTTGTCCAAATATGAACTAATTGGGTAGGTTGCAGGTCACTGCCTCAGTGGTGGTCAGTCACAACTCACAATTCTAAATGATATAGACTTACAATATGAATAGGGGTGGTCTTTGGTGAATTTCTACTCCTGAACTTCTCTTCCGATTCATTATGATGCTTCCTCTTTAAATTTGACGGCGCAACAAATATCATATGTCCATATTTCTCCTGGTTAATAAGTTATATGCAAAAGGTATGGATAGATACAATATATCTGTTTGTGAGTCTCAACTCCCCTAATCATAACAGAAACATTAAAATTATGCAAGTATATCTTACTCTTAAAGTTAAATTTAACAAGTTTAATTCCTATTTCGCTCGCAAAATATCAACATATATCGAAGACAGAAAAGTAGTATATGTTGGCAAAGTAATTAGACTTTTCAATTACAATATGCACTATATACAAAATTTGATCCTCAGACACATACACAGTCAACAAAAATGAGTCACTATTAGAAACACAACCCAATAATCTTTCACTGATTGTACATAAGAAAACATATCATATTCAAAAATCTCACATAGCATTTGGCCTATTGTTCTTATTCCTTATAATTACCACCTTGGTTGTGTATGAAGCAAAAAACTTTATTTCATCTATGCTTATTCCAGGTCCAAATGGTCCAGGAGATGCAATTGATACATATCTTCAGCCTTTAATAGAGGAATTGAAGGAGTTGTGGGAAGTTGGTATTGAGACTTGTGATGCATCTACTAGAACAAATTTTAAATTGCATGCTTCTTTATTGTGCAAAATCAAAGACTTTCCAGCATATTGAAATTTATCTGGATGGAGTACAAAAGGAAAAATGGCATGCCCATGTTGAAATAAAGACCCTTCCTCAATTCGATTGACGAATGGTAAGAATGAGTGTTTTATGGGTCATCAACGTTATCTTTCTAAAAACCACAAATGGAGAAATTGTAAGGACTCATTTGATGGTAAAATTGAGAAAAGACCCCCACTTAAAATGTGTTCAGGTATTGACATACTTAATAAAGTACAAAATCTTGAAGGGTTACAGTTATCAAAGGATCCTAAGAAAGAAAGAAGATATCACATGAAAATCGAAAGGATAAATGGAACAAATAAAGTATCTTTTTTTGAACTTCCATATTGGAAGTCTGTCTTGCTGCGACATATTTTGGATGTCATACATATTACAAAAAAACTATGTGATAACAACAAGGGGACAATCATGAATGTCAAAGGCAAGACCAAGGACACAATCAAAACTTGATTAGACTTGCATGAAATGAAAATTAGGCCAGAATTACACCCCATTAAAAATGCGGAGAAGATTGAAGTTCCAATAGCATGCTACACATTGTCTCCAGAAGATAAGCACAAATTGCGCCTTTTAGTAAAGAATCTAAAGGTTCATGATGTTTTTTCATCTAATATTTCTCAATGTGTGAACCTAAAAGATCACAACATATCTGGATTGAAAAGCCCTGATTGTCATGTTTTATTGCTACATATACTTCCTCTTTAACTTCGTGGTATGTTGTCAAAAGAAGTGTGTGAACCACTTAATGATTTATCTATATTTTTTAGTGTGCTTGGATCAAAGGATTTTAAAATTGATAACTTTGAACATATTGAAGAGTAAATACCTATAACACTTTGCAAGTTAGAAAAAGTCTTCCCTCCTTCATTTTTTGATGTGATGGAGCTTTTACCTGTTAATTTAGCTACTGAAGCTAAAATTGCTGGAACGATTCATTATCAGTGGATGTATTCTGTGGAACGATGGTTATTTTTTCTGAAATCTCTTATTGGTAATAGAGCATGTCCTGAAGGTTGTATTTGCAGAGGGAAACATAGCACATGAATGTATGACACTATGTTCAAGGTATCTTCATAAAGTTGACACAAGATTCAATTGGCCTGAGGAAAATTATTATGGTGATTTAAAACAATTAGATGGCGGTTTATCTATCTTTTGTCAACTTGGAAGAAACCTAGGAGCTAATGAGACATGTGAGCTTGAAGCGGATGAATTAGAACAAGCACATGTATACATATTGAAGAATTGTGATGAAGTCTTACCATATCTTAAGTATGGAAGGTTCTTTCATATTATCTCATTTTTATTTTTTTAAGGTAATTTCTTTTCTATATGGGGACTTATGGTTCAATTCAATTTTGTATAGAGTTTTTACAAACTCATGAGAATGCTTAACACATGTCTAATGCAGAATGGAGCCGACAATTTATTGAATGGTTTAAAGATAGAGTGAGTGGTGCATAAATATAAAAATTGATATATCTAATATTAAAATAGTCATTCTAAAATATTCTACAAAAATTTGTTGATAGGTCGCACAATTGCATAAAGGAGATGATAGTTGTATCATGGAAGATCTACTCACTTTCACGCGGTCCCATAAAATATTTGACGTGTTCTAATGGTTATATTGTTAATGGATATAGATTTCATGTAGAAGAGCATGATAAAAAGTTAAGGACTCAAAATTGTGGCGTTGTTGTAATGGGTGAGAATGAAGATAGAGAATCTTGATTAATATTGAGTAACAGATACAATTGAGTTGCAATTTTTCATGGATAGAAGAGTAGTTTTATTCAAATGTAATTGGTTTGATGTGTATAAATGAAGTAAAAGGAATTAAAAAGAATGTGTGATTTTTTGAGTGTTAATCCAGACAGATTTTTCAAAACAAATGAGCCATTAGTTTTAGCGAATCAAGCATCCCAAGTATTTTATGCTAATGATAATTCCAACAAAAGCTGGCAAGTAGTGAGGAAGACTTAACCTCGTGATTCATATGAGATTGTGGAACAAATGGAGGATGATATTGTAGAGTTAGAAAGTCATTCACAAAAGAAAAGAAAAAAGAGCTCATGAGGTGATGTATCTATTTATGAATCAATATATTCATTGTTAAACAATATGATGACAAAATTATTTTTATCAGTAATTGCTACTTTTTTTCGCGTCCAAACTTTAACTTTTGACTTTTTTTTGCAGGTTCAAGATGAAACCATTGAAAACATAAAATGAGCTCAGTTTGAATTTGAAGAGTACTATCAGATATACATTTGTTACGCCTGGGGCTATAGGAAATGGACGGGGACGAGGACTTAAATAATTGGGTGAGAAAGGGAATACATTATCTAAGAGTTTGTTGCCTCAATCAAGTGATCTAGTTAAGAAGTACATCAAAGAAATTGAAACAAGTAAGATATTTTGTATTCTATTACTTCACACCATAAGCGAAATATTTAATTCTGTTGAAGAGATATTCTTTTCCTGAATTCAGTAGTTTTACTTTGAGGAGGACGTGTAAAATTTCAACCATTTCCGACGAAAATGATAGAATCTCCTGATTTTCATGATTTATTTTTACTTGGTGAGTGATTTCTAGCTGGTGAATTCTCCCTTGTTGCACCTGTTTCACCTAATAACTAGCGATAATAAGTCACAGACAATCATCCACTTTGTCAAGGTAAATCTGCACTCTTAAATTCTCATTCGTCAGCTGTGTCACTAGAGGGTCTCTTAACAGGCTTACTGTTGATAGTTATATATACTAGACAGTCTGTTACACATTGTTACATTTGTTCTGTACCGATATACATTTTATTAGAACTCACTAGATATGAAAAGCACATCAATGTAACAATGTATGATATTTACTAAAGCAGATAAACTACAATCTTATGGCTTCAATTATTTGTTTTTAACTTTTTATATTCAGTGAAATATTATCGTACTTATAAATTGAAAAAGACCATAAGCTATGAGATTGATTCAAACAATGAAGAATATGACTGTCTTCTTTTCAGGTTCTATGGAGAAGGACAGAGGACGAGGACTTGAAAAGTATCAAATTTATAAGAACTCCATGGTTCCTGAGAAAGATAACATCCAAAATAATTTTTCATTTCCTACATCTGCTATTAATGTTGAGAATTGCACTCATAAAGTTGAAACGAGTAAGATATTTCTTATGAGGCCGACTTTCTTGTGGTTAATGTCTATCATTTTCGGTGAAAAATGACTGAACCTATTGATTTAATTGTGTTGAAGAGAAATGTCTTTTCCTACTTTTTGTTGTTTGGACTTCTTCACTGTTAATCTAGACACTTACTATCAAACATTTTAAACGAACCAGCCCCATAAATTGCACAATATACATTACTTCACAAAGACATTAATAATTATGATTGAGTTTTCACTTCCCTTAAATGATAAACATAGTCCTAAGTATCTGATAGGGAATTCTCTTAGTGTAAACCTTGTCCTTAACAGTAGCTCATATTTCACATGATCTTTAACTCCAGCTACAAACTTTTCAATCTCAAACAAATGACTTTTTTCTGATTCTATAGAGAAGGACAGAGGACATGGACTTAAAAAGTCTAGCATCTTCACTAGTCAAGGAATGCAAACGATTTATAAGAACTCCACGGTTGAGAACTGCACCTAAAAAGTAGAAACAAGTAGGATATTTTCAAACATGTATATCCTTAAAAATCAGTTAGGTTTTAAATTTTTTGGTGAACTACTATATTACATTTAGTGCGTCCAGCTTCTATAAGAAAGGGACTAGAGAAATGATCTGGATCTTTGACCTCACCTTTAGGAATTTCTGAATCTGAGGTGGGATCTTTTAACGATTGTGTTGGTTGAGCTAATCAACATATGAAAACTCCTTCTAGAAGCACAAAATCTAGTTCTATCTCTTCGTCTTGTAATGAAATAAGAAAAGTAAAAAATATTGTTCTTGAGAAAGTTAATATGCAAACCAATGTTTCATTGTCTCATTCTTTTATTCATGTCATGAAGCACTCTCAAAATAACCGAAAATGGTATGATATCTTACATTCATTTATTATTATGTTTTTGAATTGAGTGAGATTTCTATAGTTATTATTAAATCATGCAACTATAGTTTCATCTAATCCTACAAAGATAAAAAAAAATTCGAGGAAGCAAAATGTGCAAAGAAGTTGCTTAATTTGAAATTGGACAAAAGCTGAAAGTAACCTTTTACTATAATAGAACAGTTGGAGCAAATACCAATCTATTTTTGAGGCATTTGGGTAAAAATTTTCGTGATCGTAATATTTGTCCCTTGGGAGTACTGTCGTGGCATGATACTAAGCAAGAAAAGTTGAATCATATGTGGGCGGTTGTTAAGGTAATAAATATAAACATGTTTTATATTATTTACTGCTACCTGATATGTCGTGTGTTCTTGTCCATATAGCTAATGTTTGTTATTTTAGAATTCTATCTATAGTAGCTTGTATCGATATTCATTTTTAATCGATAAATAGTCTATAATCAAGTACCTTAGAGTGTTTTTATAATTTAAGAGCAAACTGTGCAGAAACATAGATCAAGTTTGTAGATTATAATTCAACTCATGTTTCGATTGTTGTAGTATAAATTTGAGATTATTGATATGAATGATCATCGTGATCATATCTTGGGATGGGTGAATGAGTTATGGAATAAATGGAGAGGGTACTTGCATGCAAAATACGTGATGGACAAGCAACTTCAACGGTCTCTTAATAATGTCCCACGGGGAGTAGACAAAAAGGAATAGGAATGGTCTGTGAAAGCACTTTACTTATGAAAGTTTTCATGTATGCCTACTGAATAAATAGTCTACTTTGCTAACTTCTCTATTCTAGAGTTTGCATTCTCTTTTCGTACATACCCATTTTGTCAATTGCGAAGCCCTATTTGGAGAGTATATCTGATCCACAATTGTATTAGCTTTTCTATGGTCTATTATATTCATTTATTCTCCTAGAATGCAACTCGTTGTTGAATAAATATAGGCAAGGAGTAGAAGGAAGTCAACAAACCGAGATAAATTGAAAATTCTTCATCATATTGGAAGCAAGCCTATTAGAGAGGTTATCTACGAAAATGTAATATCATAAAATTATTTTTTCCGAAATAGACCTTTTACAAGGTGTGTGTTATTTGACATGTTTGACTTTGATGTAAAGGGAGGGAAAGATGGAAATCCACAAGATGTGGCAAGTATTTTCTTTGAGGCGCGTCAGAAAGATAACAACCTTGTTGATCCTGAAACAATTGAAAAACATGTGTAAAATTTAATATATTATTTACTTAAAAATGATGTGTTATGAAAAAAAATATTCTTTGACATATACTATAGGCTCAACTCGAAGAAATGGTTCAAGAAGATCCATCTCAACCTATTATAGAGATTGTTGAAAAATGTTGTGGACCTCAAACTCGTAGCCATGTATTTGGACTAGGAGGTGGATTAAAGGCTAAAGACTTGAAAGGCGGAGCTTCTTCAAAAGGTTTAATTGTTATCCGCTCTATGTTCAACTCTTAAGAATATCAAATTCTTGAATGAAGAAAACAATACCTTGAATGAGGAAAACAAATCTTTGAATGACCGCTTGTCTACCACAGAAGATAAGATGAAAGAGATAATGAATATGAAAGAATTCTTCGTTGCTCAATGGTCACATGTCCCACCGACAACAACATCAGTTTCAACGGAATGAGCACTGCCTATTCAGCTGACCAAGTAAGTGACAACATACCTGACTTATAAATATCTTTTCAAAAGAATTAGTGGTTGTAGAGATGTGATCTGTTTTTTATTATCCGCACATTTTTTTTAATTGTGATAGGCTTAGCTTTTCATTTTCTGCATAACGGCACAAACGTTGTTTTTAAATTTTCTGTGTTGCTGCAACACTGCTTCCACCCTCTCTCTTTTACCATGTTCTGCTTGATTGTTGTTCATCCTTCTCGTCTCTTAAGATATTCTTTCTGCACTGCTGCAACCTAACAGTGCTGCCATGTAAGTTTTCATAAAAATTCTTTATGTTATATCTTGGACATCCCCTCAATCTTCATGGGACCCGCAAGTGTTGCAGAAATAGCGAAAGAAAAACTTTTGTCATATACTTATAAAAGAAGCAACTATTAGAGGTATCGATAGGAAAGCCAACTCAGAGAAGTACTCTAATCTTTTGCCCAAGGCACATTTTGAGTCTCTCTGTGATTCTATTAGCTAGTGACAATCACTCGGACTCACTGTTGTTAATTTATCTACACTGGTGGAGCAAAGGCTATAGGCTAAAATATTATTGTCACATCCACTTTTTTTGATTTGTTACAAAACAAACTAATACATTTCACTTTCAAATAGTTCATCCAATTAAAAAGTCTCTTAAGCTAACTTTGCTATCCATTTATACAAAACAAACTAATACATTTCACTTTCAAATAGTTCATCCAATTAAAATGTCTCTTAAGCTAACATTGCTATCCATTTATCTCCAATTTTTATTGAATGTTAGTTAGGTATGGTTCTTCAAAATATATTTTGGTTTCTGTTGATTGATGAATTTGAAGCTTTTTCTAAAAGAATTTTTTCTTATTCTTGTAGGTTTATGGATGTTTCTAAAAATCACATGAAAAAGACTAAACTTTTATGTTTTTGCCCAACTTTTGCTTATTAATTAAGAAAATATTGGAACTTATATCTTTTGTATCAAGAGTTTAGTTGATAATTAGTTTGATATTTTATTAGATTCTTGTGATATCAATGGTTGTCTGATCAACAACTATTAGTTAGAGACCATAATTATTGAATTTATGTAAAGGTGAATCTACGACTAGAAATGATGTTTGTCTTAAAGGCATTTTAGAACCAGGTTGTTGTTCGGCCTACAACTATTCTAGGACCAACTTGTTAGTCCCTAAACCTACTCTAGTACTAGTTTCTTTATGTCGCTATAACTATTCTAGGAATAGATCGCTAATGGTCTCTAACACTATTCTAGGACCAGATCACACTCATCCCTAAAGAGTTTTCCGGACTAGGTTGCGGAAGTCCCAAAAGATGATTAACGACCAAAAAACCAACTTATCAATGGTCCATTTAATACCAGATATGCAATCTCTAAAAGTGCTCCACGACCAGTGTTTTTCTCATCTCAAAGACATAAAGAGACAAGTATTTTGAACTCGTCCTTAGTGACTAGTAGCGACAAAACTTTCTAGGACGAGTGGCGACCAGATTTTCTTGTCTCGATTGATCGTTTGGGACAAGATTTCAACTTTCAGGGACTTTCCTTGCCTTCCTTAGAGGATAATTTTCTTGTAGTGAATTACCCATGAACCCCTATCAAGTCAACAAGTGCAATCACTAAGAAAAGTCTCATAACCTTACTCAATCAAGTAACTCAACAAGAATCATGACTAACACCTTACTTCACATAACATGTAGATATACTTTTGATCTTACTTTAACTATATAAACCAACACACATTCATAAGCAACCAATGAATATATAGTACCAACAATGTGCAAGTTCATCATATACATACCATATATAATTATAAATTTAATCATACAAAAAATATCCTCCTAATAATCCCCTAAAGACTAAATAGTGGAATGCTTAGATAAAGTTTCATAGCCCTACCTATTATAAGCTAGACCCCTTAGATTATCCTAGTTAGAGTTCAATCATTTAATTCATTTTACCTTTTTGGAGCATCTTTCCCTAAACGACATAGACCACATGAACTAGTATGAAATCTGGTGTCATAAAACCTTACACCTAGTTCACTCGGTGGTAACTTAGAGTCCCTTTTTGAAATGTCTTTAAGTCTTTAATTATCAATAGTAGCTTAGATTAGGTCATAGGGTCTAACCCTTGAATAACACCGTCATCATCATAGCTTAATAAGAATAGCAGGAATATAAGTTCTTTAATTAAATTCATATGAGGTTAGAAGATTAGCATATTCATACCATAATAAGACTTATTGGTAATCATCACCATCCTTATAACATATGCACCTTAATCAACTTCACAACACAGTCAAGACATTTCAATTCAACATCATACCACCCTATCAATCCTAATATAAGGCATACTCCAATATAACTTCATGACTTAATTACAATTAATAACAATTTGAAATAAATGATAGAAATCATAAGACTTACCAAGTCTGCTTCATAGTTCATACCATAAACCCTCAATTCATCACAATTTTGGGTATACATCATCATTAGTCAATAATCAACATGATACTAAGGCTAGGATAATCATTACATCACAATTCAATACTACATCATAGCTTAAGATAACATACTTAGGTCGATTCACATACTAACCTAGACCATCTTTTGAAGAACAAGCATGAAAGACTACAAATCACTCTAATTTGTTCATTATTAATGTAACAACATCATTTAATATCAATTCAACCAATAACTAAGTCAATTGGACCAATTTCAACTTAATTCATAACAATATCAAACCTAGGGTTAAGGGTTAATGATCATCATCTACAGAATACACCAAACCATCAAGTTATATCATAATTAATTTAGATTACATGTTTATCTATTCATATTATCCAGTAGAACACTTAAAAAACAATTCATAACATAACTTTTCGATACATGAAAACCCAACTTTTGAAAGTACTTTGAAGGAACCTTTTGAGGAAAGAGGTCTCAAAGTTTAATTAGATCTCATACCTCAACGTTTGATGAAGATTTGGTGGAAAAATCATCCCTTTAAATCCCCCAAATCCCTCCCCTAGCTAGTCTTTAATGGTGTGTTCCAATAGAGAGAGAAAGAAGAGAGAAGGAAGAAAGTTTGTTTTGACAGTTGTACTTTGACTAATGGGGTTGGGGTCTTTCTATGGAGGGTTAATAAAGTTAATTATTCTTCCCTTAATCCATAAATAACCAATAAACCCCTTAAATAATTGTTTTGAACTAAGTTAAAACGTGCAGTTACAATTTTTCATTCACAGACAGAACCCTGTCGATGCCTCGTGGCTCAATCGACGAACCAGCCCCCTTTTATGTTGCACGTCCAGCGATGAGTTAAGAGAGTGCGAAAAAAGCCCCTTCAACGAGTTGGCTCAGTGTTGGTCGACAATTAGCATTGACAACCATTCGAACAACACACGCCCCGTCGATTGACACTTCATGGGTGCACACTGCTCAAGAAGTGCTGACACCAACGTGCAAGGGTCCTTCTCAAGGGCCCTTGGTTAGAAATTGGGGAGTCGTAACCAGAAGTTTTGACCAAGAATTAACTTTAACATGTATTAGCTACCCTTCCACAATTTTTCATTTATTTACGACTCCTAAAAGGTAATCAAATAGGCTTAGGAACGCTAGTACCTCCTAAACCTAGTTTCCAGAAATCCTGGACGTTTTGGTTCCTAGACTTCCTAAATGACTTATAAAAATTATAATAGGCCTTGAAACGGTGTCTATACCTTATCACACTTATGTTAGGCTTTAAGACACGTCTTGGATTTTCGAAGTGTTATAGTTTTATAACTTAATACATGAAGGTTTTTTTTTTATCAAAATAACATGACTTGTATGTTTCAACTTAATTATCCATGTTTGCATGATTTGACATATGCAATACTTAGTAAAAGTTTATGACTAACTCCATATTTTTCAATACTTTATAAGTATAGGTTTGAGGCTAGTTGAATGTTAGAAGGAAAGCTTGGGAATCATCTCTCAAGACTAAGTATGTTCTCATATATTCGAGGTCATAGTCTATATTTCTTTACTTTCTTCTTTTATGACATGTAAATACTATTTATGAACTTCTTTCAATTTAAAGGATCGTGACCCAAAGAATTTTAAGGTGTGCCTTTAAGATTTCCATGTGACAACAAGACTTATTCCTTAGATTCTAAAATTAATATTTCTTATTATAATATTCTTGTTAAAATATTTAATTTCACTACTTTTCATACTTTATGTAATGAATGATAACAAGAGGCTTGTGTAAGACCTCCGAGAGGTCAAGCAAACCTTGGTATCAGAGCATAAGTTTACGAAAAATAGTTTAGGGTCGCATAAGCCAAATCTAGTAGAATCTTAATCATAAATTTGAGTCGCGACACACCCAAGAGTGAGAGTCTATAGGATGATAGAAGTTTCACTTCTTCATTACTCTAGTGTCGTGCCATAGAGTTGAGTTTTATATGTTCCTCTTATGCACCTCTTCTCTTGTGTTTGTAGGATATGAATACGAGGAAGACACCCGTTAGAAGGGAGGATGGAGAAATAGCTAATGAGAGAATTTCTATGAAGAATGAGCACGTCCCTATAGTTGAACAACAGGATGTGAATGAGGAGGTTCCCCTTCAAGAACCTAAAGAACCTCAAGGACCTCAAATGCCCCAAATACCTTCAATGTCCCAAGGTCCTCAAGATCCTTATATTTAGGGGGATATGACTAATGTGTAGAAAAAAGATGCTCTTAGGGTATTTACACAACTCATGACGACTCAAGATCATGTTTTCACTAACAATGTGGTTGCCCAATCTAAACTAGGAGTTGGACAACAAACCAATGCAAGTTCTCCCGCTTCTAGAATATGGGATTTCATAAGGATGAACCCTCCTACTTTCCATGTAACTAAGGTTGATGAAGATTGTCATGACCCACAAGTACACGCTAGAATTTAGAGCATCATTTCATTGTAACACGACAAATGATACTACAAGAAGTCTCATCTAAGCCTCTCGTATCATTCATTGCATAATAAACATACTAAAATAGGTAAGAATTTAAAACATTCTTTACACACGAAGAACTCTTTCATAAACATTACACAAGCGGAAGAATTTCATTTAAAAAATTAAACCTTTACAACAATATCTACTTGAACCATCTAAACTTTAGACTATACAATACTTGGGACGACTCTCGTACAAGGAAAGAAAATAAAGACTATGACAAAAGGAACATGTGGATATTGTCCTCGAATCGATGATGACTCACTAATACATCATCTTCAAAGCATTAAAAACCAATACATCCTCCATGACACATAAATACATCCAATTCCCTACACTTTAATCAAAAGGGGAAAAGAAGGTCTTAGCACATTATATGTACTAAGTATGGAACCAATGCAAGGACCATGAAAAAGGGACATTTAGTAACTAACATGCTTTTCATGAATTTCAATTAAAACATCTTACTATATGCCCAAGAACAACATTTAACAACTTAGAAAAACATAGGAAATCATTTAAGCAAAAATTCACATTTCAAGAAATGTTGTACAAACTCACTTCACTTTTACAGTGAAGTTCCTTCACTTCACCTTGCATACCATTTATCATATAAGCCCCTCACTAGAAGCTATCCTAAGACTCTCTTAAGTAATACAAAGAGAGACTGTTCATACACACTCTCTAAGAACACCTAAAATATCCTTAAGATAACTCACAATGAGATCAACATACATTTATACGACATCAAACACATGAAAATGATATCCTCCTACCCAAGATGATTCTAAGGTTCATTTGAGTGAGTTGTGAAGCGACCGCACATACAATCCCTTACACACAACACTCAATAGATCCTATAGACTACCTAAGATAGAATCATTCTCACTTAACACATTAGCATATAGATGATATGAAATTCTCCTTCCAAAGGCTATCAACAGACTTACGTAAGTAAATCAAGAAGATATTGTCCACAATGACCTCTTCAAGATTACCTAACTAATCCTTAAGAATCCCTAAGGATTAGATCATGTCTACAAAATCAACCAACTTCCCAAACTACAGTCATTCTGAAGACTTTTATAGGTAAGATAAGAAGTGACCATTACTATTCCCCCTTCGTACCGTAACTAGACAACCCTTATCTATTCTAGATAAGTACTACTTCATTTAATATACTTTCTTAAAATTAAGTCATTATATTCATCAAGAGACATTTAAGACATAAAGGATAATCATGTAACGGTCTTGAACAAGATGTAGGGACTCTCACTAACACGTTTAATGCCTATTGTGCAATGTCTAGATAGTGTCCCATACCACCACCAAAACTTCATAGAACATCTCAAGTTCTAGTAAGTATCCCACATGATGAGAATAGGCAATAATCGACATAGACCATGATAGGTTAACATGGAATCCGGAGTTCTAACCTACTCCGATAAGGGTGTTCTACCTGCCAAGGGTAGAACTAGGAAACATCGCATGTAGGCATATGGTTAAGGAATATGAAGGGTTTTTATGCACTCTAGTCTCATTTTCAAGTAGAGGTACATTAAACTCTAATTTCATTCTCAAGCATAGCCACTTACCTTAACATAATCACTCCGTTCTAGCCTTGGTTCTCATAGAGTAATTGACATTAAAGGATCCATGAAGAGGGTTCCTTATCTAGTTCATAACCTAATTAAATTCACCCTACCAAAGAGGTCCACTAGGGCTACCTTTCAATGGGGACTGAGATAGCTCATTATGAATTTCCTAAGGATGATATGAATTCGTTCCTGCCAATCAACCCTAAGTCTTTCATTCCTTTACATGAAAAATACAATTACGACTCTCGACTTCAACATTCCTTAGATAACCTTTACCACATACATGACTTTCTTAACATCTTCTAAGGTCTCACGTATCTTCCATTCATACATGAAAGGGTGCATAAGCCTACCTTGTCAAGACATCTCATATTTACATATCATTCATACATCTATCAAGTAATGGACAGAAGTTTACGAAACAACACACCACATTCTTTTCCCTTATAACATATAGCATATAATTCTTTTAAACACTTCGGAATGACCCTTATCATCTTTATGTCATCCTATACATTACTATATCATCATCAATATAACCATCACAACTCATATGGTCTAGTAGGAACAATCATGTATCAACATCTAAGACTACACATATAAGAACATAGTCATAGTCTACATGATCTCGTAACATACATAGAAAGACACATACTTTCACATTACTTCACAATTAGATAGATATGCTCATACTTCACATAAAACAAGTATACATAACATCAGAATACTTCAAGTAGAGCCGACAAGTCCACATCAATTCACATAGCACCACCACCATAAGCGGACCATACCAACCAAAAGATAGTTATAGTCGAATTTACATGAAATAAAGGGAATTAGGGCAGCATACACGTACTCCATCTTGCCACTTTGATTTCAAGGCTAAATTATCCAATTTTATATCATAAGGCCCTTACCATGTCCATAACCAATAAATCAATACAAGTATATCAATAATCCATAAAACTAGGTCACTTTATTACATATTCATCAATCTAATACAACGTAGATATCAATTGAATATAATTATTGCATCATTAGATAGCCCATAGAAAAATACATCAGAAATCATAAACCTTAAATCAATATCAATTCAATAAGCCTAAAATTCAATAGATCTAACAATGTACAATATTCAACTGATCAAATTTAAACAGCCTTTAAACCAATTAACCATAATCTATACATGAATCAAAATCCCATATCAATCTACAAATGAACTCATCAATATCAATGTATGATCACTATAATCCATATTTTAGTCAAATTGGGAGATTTTTAAATGTCAAGGGTTAATGGATAATTTAATTGGAAAACATCAATTGTACATCAATTTCATCATATATAAACATTTGAAAACCATTTATCCACGAACTTAAGACTTAAAGTAGAAATTGGACTTTCTCATCTTTTTGAAGTCATTGAAAAATCATCTTTGAAGTGGATATAAGGTGATATAAATGCTTATATGAAGGAATCTCATACATTATTTTAATAACCAAATGATAATTGAAGAATAAACTCCATTGAAGAACAGTCTTCAAGCTTCATCTTCACTTTTAACTCTCATGGAGGTTTTTGGAGAAACTTTAGGAAGGAAGGTGTTTTGATTTTTATGCCAGGGTGTAAATGAGATTTTAATCATTTATATACTCTTAAAATTCCCCTACACACCTTAAAACACCGTCCCCACATTTTTCAGCACCATCGACGCCCATACCAACGGACCATGGTCTCACCCACACCCCTTAATTGGGGTCTCGTAGGTTGATTCATATACTCCTTCAAATTCTGGCAACTTGTCTACATCGACGGGCCATCGCATGGTCAAGTGGCCGTCATTTGGGTCGTCGAATGCCACTGCCGGGCAGTGTTGAGCTCCAATGGTGGGGTACTCCTTTAGGGCCCCTTGTAGGTCCTACATTGATTCGTACTCGGACATTTACAACCCAAATCAGTTCGTATACAAGTTTAGTACCTACCAGACAAGTATCATCCAAAATGAACACGTAAAACTCAACGAAACATACATAGACACACAAGGTCGTTTCATGGCAAGCCTTTCGAACGTCATGGACCTTTATGGACGTTTGACCTCCAAAATTCACGAAAATTGAAAAATACCTATATAAACTATAGTAACTCATATAAGAACCTTATAACCTCATGAATCACACATGACCACATAAAACCACATATTAGGCACATAGGTTACTTAGTTGTCGAACGTCCTAGTCGTCCCTTGACGTTTGACTTCCAAAGCACCAAAACTCTTATAAACTACCTCAAACCCACATTATAAACCATTTTAGGCCTATAGAACATTACGACAACCATGTTACGCTCTAGATTCACAGAAATCATTTTTCAGGGTCTTACAAAGATCAACAAGGCTTCATAGATGAGGTATTTAAGGTGGTGGATGATATAGGTGTGAATCCTAGAGAGAAAGCGAAGCTAACCGCTTATCAACTCAAAAATGTTTCTCAAGTGTCGTTTGAGCAATGGAGGGATGAGAGACCCTTAAGTAAGGTCCGTTATATTGGGAATTGTTCAAGGTGGATTTTCTTGATAGGGTTTTCCCCTTAGAGTTGAGGGAGAGAAAGTTGGTGTACTTCATGAACCTTCGTCAAGGGGGAATGAGTGTGAAAGAGTACTCTCTCAAATTCACCCAACTCTTTATGTATTTCCAAACATTGGTAGCCAACCCTATGACTAGGATTAACAAATTTGTGATGGGTAAGAGTGTCGTACGACAATGCTCCATAATGATACGGATATCTCCAGGCTCATGCTGTATGCTCAACAAATTGAGGAGTCGAAGCTTTGGGAGATTACTAGAGATGGAAAGAGGCCTATATCGGATGAGTCAAGTCAACTTCTGTCTAAGAAAAGGTTCTATAATCAAAACACTTCCATGGCAAACAAGGATAGGGTTTACAACTAAAATTCTCAAGGAGGTGGTTATGCTTTTTAGAGGCCTAAGTGTACTAGTTGCGGAAAGCAACACTAGGGTCAGTCTCTTTAAGGCGCGGATGGTTGCTTTGAATGTTATAATAGGAGTTATAAGATTAAATATTGCCCTTCCCTCAAGGCAAACGGGAAGGAGGTCAACCAAGCTCCCCATGGTGGTTCAGATCCCAATGCTCTAAAGAGGAATCGTTTCTTTTACTCGAAGCTAAAGAAGCTAATCTTGAGTAAGGACTTGGTAAGTCCTAGGTTCTTTATGATTTTTTTGATTTGATTTAGATGATTTTACCCTATGTGGGGGAGAATTGATTGAATAGGAAGGTAGTTAATTACCTTCTTTCTTTCTATTCTTACTCAAGCTTGAGGCCAAAGTTCTTGGTAGTTTGTTATGTTTTGGAGTATTGCATTAGTGTGAGTTGCATGTCTCCGATGTTATGAATTTATTTGATGAGGATATGTATTTCATGATCTTGATGACATTTTAGTCACATGAGTAGATTTGTAGTTTATTTATATTTCTCATGTCAATGTGTAGCTTACTATATTTGCTTAATTACATCAATATTTTTTTGCTATGTGTCAATATGTGATTTAAAATTTATTGCATGTTGAGTTTCATGATGGTGTGATGAACATGTCTAATGTTGGATAAGGAAGTTTCTCCATATATGAAATGAAAATGAATAAGTAAGTGTATGCGTAGAATTATGCAAACGTTCCAAATTTGCTTATGTTTCTTAAAAAGCTTAAGGATATGATATAAGTGTTCCTTGTGAGTTGGTGAATTGAGTATGAATATAGTGACCTTGATGACATGTGTGGTATGGTGGTAGTTGTGTCCTTGAAGTCCTTGCAAATGTAAAGTGTGATACGAGGATGAATATTGTTCTAAGTAGGGGAAATAGTAACGACCCTAAAAATGAAATAGGTCAAACTAGAGTTTCGAATTTGTTCCATGAGTTAATAATGTACTAAATAGTGAATTTTGGCATTAGAAGTCAGTTGGTGATGTTTTGAAGTCAAACGTTCAAAAACGTCCAAGGTGTTCGAGAAATGGGCCTTGGAATGCGTTAATATGTCCTTGAATTTGGTGAATCTTCTTGCGTAATGTTGTGTCTAAAACCAGTGGGGATGAACTGAGTACCTATAGGGATGTAACAAGTGTCAAAACATTTGAGAACGACTGCTTTGGGACCACCCTAAAGGCCCCTAAGGAGGACCCAAACGTTGTACAAATGAACTGCCTAAGGCAGCGTGCAGCGGCAGATTTTGAAACCCACCTCGCAACACGCGTGTAGCGCGATTCTCAATGCCTCAGTCTGTTGTAAAATCAAGAATCTGTACTCCCTCCACGACGCGCAGCGAAGTATGAGATTTGGCCGCGTCGTTTTTAAGTCAAATATGAATTTGAAAAATTGTCCAAATGGTGTATGGGTCTTTTGGAAACTTTGGGGATCATTTGTGGACTTAGTTAGGTAATTTTAAACTTCATTTCACCCACCATTTCAAACCCTAAAGTTAAAATCAAATTTCTCCAAAAAAGTTTCTCTCCTAAAACCTCCATTTTGAAGAAGCTTCAATCTCCAAGGAAGAGGACAAAGTTCTTCACGTTTTCTTCACCAATAATCTTGTGGGTTCCTTGTCATTAAGGTATGGTATTCCTCCATGAACCTTATTTCATTCAAGGAGCCATTTCAAACAGGATTTCAACTTCCAACTTCTTTACTCCTTCACTCTAAGTATGGATCTTTGCCTTAAAATGTTTTAATGATTAAAATGAGTTGTTCTTAGGTTTAAATGATTATGTTAATGTAAAAAACCCAATGGAATCATGTCAATGCATTTTACATACTTTTAGCATATAAATGGGTTTAATAAGTATGATTAGATAGTGTTAAAGTTATTGTTTCTTGGTGGATTAATTGAATTTTAGATACATCCCTAAGGCTATTTTATTATGAACTGTTGGATAAATTATGGATAGGTGGTGAAAGCTTGGATGAATGGTAAGTGAGCTATTTTGCTTAATCCTTGTTATGAAATTCTCTTGAGTGGTATGGTCCACCTTTTGTGGTGGTGTTTACTTGAAGTATATGAAGTTACATGCGTATTGTGAAAATTGCCTTCAAGGCATGATATGTTATGTGAAGTCATGATTTTGATATGTATATGTATGATATGTGTTAGAAGGTTGACATAAATATCTCGAAGGATTTATGTCTAAATGAAGTATGTATTTGAAATGTGAATTATGATAATGTGTAAATTGTGATAAATGTTGCTATGAGCATGTCTAGAAATCAATGTTATAAATGATGGTAATTATGGCAAAGGTGTGCTCGCATGTACTCACACACACAAACACACTTGAATGCATGAATGAAGTCAATGAATTAAAATGGGGGATTGTATGGTAGAAACTCTTCACGAGTAGAGATGAATTGTCTAGACCATACCTACTATTCCTTAGTATGAAAAAGGAGGATTTGGGGGTGAACATTCTTCATGAGTTGTGATGAAGTGTTTAATAACAACCTCACTATTTCTGATTAGGTTTCCAAAGGTATGTTGGAGGTTGGAGTGGGTGTTCAACAATTATCTCTTAAACTATAGTCGATGAATGTTAA
The DNA here is from genome assembly GCF_001406875.1 of Solanum pennellii. Taxonomy (NCBI): domain Eukaryota; kingdom Viridiplantae; phylum Streptophyta; class Magnoliopsida; order Solanales; family Solanaceae; genus Solanum; species Solanum pennellii. The sequence continues at coordinate 55,526,803 of NC_028643.1, forward strand.
ATACTCCGTGGTGGAATTATGCTTAGCAGCGGGAGGATTTGAAGAAAAGGTGGGTACACTTCGTGAGTAGAGATATTCTATCAAATATACCTCTTGAGATGGGTGCTCCTCTTTAGTGGAGCATGATTTACATAGTAGAAATCTCTTTATCCCTTAAGTATGTGCCCGTTTAAGTGTAGCTATTGTAGAATCCTTGTAAAGGCTAAAGAATATGACCCTACCTTAGGCAAGTAGGGATTCCTCATCCGGTAAGGGTAGTAACGTGATTCCATGTCAAGCTTTCATGATCTATGTCGGTTAAATCTAGACCCTAAAAATGTACGCATATAAACTAAGTATTCTTAACGGTGTACTACTTATGATAGGTGGTGGAATGGGATGCTACTTATCCATTGCACAAGTAGACATTTTAAGGGAGTCTTGGTGTGTCCTTATATGCATGTTTAAATGGGTCATGATATGATGTAAATGAAAGTAATTTGACATTATATCCAATGTTCAGTAAGCATGTTGATATTATGTCTTCCATTATGAAAACTATGTCTGTGATAAATGTGATATGCCTAGTCTAATTCTTAAGGAGCACTAGGGTGGGAGTACTAGTATGGGATTCTACTTTCATATTGCACTAGGTGTAACTTAGGACTTGTCTTGGAGGATGGTTCTTATGTGAAGTTCCTTAGTATATGTATGTTTCTATAGTGTCTTGATATTGAGTGGTAACTTGTGTATGAAAAGAAGTACTCTTATCCATAGTAATTTTTATGACCTTATAAGTAGGTACTGAGGATATTGTATGGGCCATTTCCTTATGTATTACATGAGGGAGCCTTAGGATAACGTAGGATAGGAGTAGTTCATGTGTGATTTTTTTGTTCACTGTAAGTATGCCCCTATGTTAAGAAAAAAATTGATGTTTTACCCTATGTTCTAAATGATGATACTATATGACGTTTTCTTTAACTCAATTCATGAAGGATTTTATCAAAATAGCATGACTTGTATGTTTAAACTAAATTGTCCCGTTTTGCATTATTTTGTAAATGGCATACTTAGTACAATGTTTGTAATGACCGCATACTTTTCTATTCCTTATAATTATAGGTTGGAGGCAAGTTAAAGGTTAGAAGGCAAGCTTGGAATCGACTCTCTCAAGACTAAGTATGTCCTCATATATTCGAGGGCATGGTCTATGTTTCTGTAGTTTCTTCTTATAGTACTTGTAAAGATTATTTATGTATTTAAGGGTCGTGTCCCTATGATGTATAAGGTGTCTTTATGATTTTCATGTGACGATGAGACTTAATCCTTAGCTTTTATAAAATATGTTTCTTCTTATTATATTCTTGCGAAAAGTTTTAAATCCGCACTACTTTTCATGCTTTATGTAATGAATGATAGATAAGAGGCTTGTGTAAGACCTCCGAGAGGTCAAGCATGCCTTGTTCCGACCTAAGGATTGCCCTAACTTCTAGGGTGTACTTGCGGGTCGTTACAAATAAGTTTGTTGGGTTTTCAAAGGTTTGAATGGAAAGTAAGACGTGCATGATTTTTGATGAATTGTGATGTCAATTAAATTTTGCGACTTTTATGAAGAGTTGTGACTTTTATGTATGTTTATGATCTTTCAGAAGGGTTGAAACTTTTCAAGGGTTGTGACCTTTTCCGATAAAGCACAATTAACATTAATTCATATTATCCTTTAATGTCCATAAATAGAAAAAATTCCTCTCATTTTACAACAACCAATTTTCTAGAATTATTAAAATTTAGCATTTTAAGTGCACTCTACTATCGTTGAATTGTTCGCTGACATTATGGATATAGGTATCGATGCACGCGTGAGTAAAACAATTATATCATGAGCATATTTTTAGTTAACCTTGGATACATGAGGGGAATAATATCCTTATGGACATACTTGTATTTACCGGGATTGATTTCTTCTTTGATAAAAATATTTCATAAATTATTTTTAATGTGTTTTTTATTCTATTTTCTCTGCATATTAAAATTTCTATTTTGAAAAATACTCTTTAAATTTTGTTATTCCTTACCAAGTTCTTTAATGTTTTTACAATAAGCAAATGGTCCCCAAACTTTTGGGCATGTAGGTTAAGATACGCAGAGGCCCAGGAATTAGACAGCCCAATACTAGATTGTCTGGGATCCAGGGTGAGGGTAAAGTTTATATTGTTTTCATGTGTAGTTTTGGAAAATTATGTGTGAGGTGAAGAAACTGTCTATTCCTCTCATCTTCTTTGTACAATCTAAATTTCTCAGCCATTCTTATCCCTAGCTACTTGATATTTCTGTACTTCTCGTTGTAATTCATGTGTTGTCATTGTAATTTGGGTATCTTATTGTATAATGTTGGGATAATTGTGTTAATAAATCCTGTTTGTTTCATTGGTGCGTTCATCCAGAGGTTTTCAATGGAGGACATATATCGAACAGTCAACGAATCAATTAAGTTAATGAAGATTACTAGGTAAAAGATTCTCAATTATACTCGTCCAATGTTATGCGAGTTGGTTGGATACCTTACTACAAGTAAACCTGGATCATTGAAATTTAAACGATTTTGTGGCAAGAATGCGGAGTTATGGATTTTCAGACTGAACTCCACTTATAGGTTTTTTGATGAAAAAAACTACAAGTTAGATCTCACGTCATGCTATCTCAACGAGACACTTCTACACTGGTATCACTAGATTTTTCAAAACAAATTGTTAGCAAATTGGAAAAATTTTACTTATTGGGATATATAATATTAACCACTTGTTTATATATAGTATTTATTATAGAATAAATATTAATTTATTTTAATAGATCATATTTTCGTTTATGGTGTCTGTTACTTATATAGTAAACTAGTTTTCGAACACGTGTGTTTCATGTATATATCGTGCTAATTAATATGAATACTTTTAATATGTATGTGTATGATGTGTAAAATACAAGCTCAAATCTATTAACGGTGATTATATTCAATTGATGTTATCATCGTTGCAAGACACATCATACAAAAATATTGTTATCAAGTGATTTCAAATGTAACACTATAACGATGTCAAATATACAATTGTTATAAAATATTGATTACATCACTTGTTAAGAGTACATTATTTAATATGTCTAACACATAATTTAAATGTCGGTATTATAGTTGCAAAATATTTAATGCCTTAAAATTTCCTTCTTCTTTTTAAGGAATAGTAGCCTCCACTTTATTTTAATGATGCATACATGTCTGGAAGTGGTAATCGATGGAGAGATGTGTTATTTTTTAGTTGCAGAGAAATTCGATCAACGTTTATCTTTCATAGGATAATTAGTAGATCATTATCAAGTTCATAATGTACACCTACATAAAAAATAGTATATATATGTTATAAAGATAATCATTGTTTAAATAGTTATTTGACATGAATATGTACTCTTTGTCTTCTTTGACATAGTCAAAATTATTAATTTTGTCATCTTTAAATTCTGAATTATGAAATACAACACAAACACATGTGAGATATTAATAATATGATACAAAAAAGAAAACAATATAAACCAATAATTACATGGTGAAAAAAATAAATGCATAAAGAATAAATAACTTTAAAATTTGTGTATATATATACTTATGAACTAACAAAAAAAAAACGAATTACATATAAACAAATTTGGAATCATCAAATAAAACTTCAATTCAATAGAAGTATTTTCAAAATATAAATAAACAGATAGTAAATGTATCACCCCTCCTAAATAAGTTCAGATTCCAGCATATACATATAACAAGACATCGAATCAAAATTTATAAAACAAATGTATTTTCATAAATAAAAACAAAAGAACAATGAAAGTGCTACTCTATCTTACTGAAGTTCAATTTCTACTACTTATACAATTATATACATAAAGAGAAAAAATATAAAAATCCACTTGAACTTGACCGCATAAATTACTTTAGCACTTAAACTATACGGGCGTTAAAACACCCCTTAACATCTTTGAATTGTATTAAATACAAAATCCGAGAGTAGAATATAATTCACACCTGCCACATCACGTCATAGCCATGTAGCCCCACGTCATTAAGTTTCAACTTTTTTTTTCTTATTCACTTTTTTCTCGAACATTTTCTTATAATTCATTAACATAATCTATTAATTAAAAATGCATTTTAAAATCAAAATTGCCACATTTTCTTCCACCCCTTCTCTTCTACACCCCCACCCCTCGTTTCTTCTTTCTTGATTTTCACCCTTTAAAAACTTCACTAGCTCCTTTTTGTCCCGAATTTTTAGAATTCAATAATTGTATTATTCTTCAACATTCGTCAATTTTTTTTTTTTAAAAAATAGCATGCTTACTTTTTTTTCTTTCAAACCGTCTCTCTCCCACAAATTTTCCCCTTGGAAAATAATATTTTTTGATGTCATTTTTTTCTTTAAAGCATAAACTAAAAATAAATATTGTGTAATAAAGTTGATAAACCCACAATTTTTGCATCACAACTAATAATATTTATAATGAGTTACTTGAAATTCAAAAAAGTTTATATTCAATAATATGAATTAGATGTTCGGTTTTGTGATTAAAGAAGGGTGGGTGAGGTGAGGTATGATGATCTAGGAAAATTTTTAACATGGAAGAAAGAAAGGTATGAGTGTTTCAATGGGGAAAAAGACATTTGAGGAAGACAATAAAATAAAGAGAGAACAAAAAGATAAAATATTTTTGTTAAAAAGTTTGAACCCATAAATTTCCTTTACGTCTAAACAATAAAGTTCACACATTCTTTTAACTTTAACTTGAAAAAAAACATTAATAATTATTATTTATATATTGGACGATAAAAAATATCGTGACTGTGATTTTGCCTTTCAGTTGTTTTTTAATTTTTATCATTTCACGTGTTTTGAGGAGAGTGAGTACACTCACATTGCCACAAACGCTCTTATGGTGGTATTTAATTTGTTTTGAAATATTATAGGGGTTAATCAAACGCCCGTAAAGTCAAAGTACTAAAACAATTTTTTCTGCCATGTTCAGGGGGATTAAATGTATTTTCCGTTAAATAAAATGAAAAGAATTGGTGAAAAAGATGACTAAAAGTGGGAAAGTAAATTTTTTATACCCTAAATATTATAATAGTGTCATTTAATTTTACAAGGGCATTTTTGTATTTTAAATATTCATTTGTGTTGTTCCCACTTATATAATAATATATGATGATTTAGTTTATAGAGTTTATGTTTATTTGCAAGAAAATTAAACCATCGATTCTTATAAGTACAAATTTTTTGTTCAGAATCTAAGGTGGGAATCAAACATGTCATTAGTACGATTGTAGCACAAGATTATATGTAATTTGTCATGATTATGAGATTTGTATAGTGTATTCTTTTTGTTCTAGTGCATTTTGTATATATTTGTCAGGATTGAATAGATTTTGTTGCTTTTGAATGAGTAAAAAAAACATATTCTCTAAACTATTAATTGTACTTATATTCTAATTCCTTATATAACAATTATATCTTGTATATGTTAATTATAGTTTTAATTTATTAAAATGCGAGATTCTAAGATGGTATTATTCCTCGTAGATTGGATGATTATAATATATCATGGTCAAATAATAAGTTAGTTTACAAAATTCATGTCCCGATATAGAGATTGATGATTTACCTTTTTGAGACACTTAAAAATTTTCCTCGTGTTAAACCTTGAAAGTGTATTTATTAATCACACACATGAAATAAGTTAAGCAGTGGACTAAAGGAAATGGATCATTGAATAAAGTTCGTCTCTCATTTAATTTATTGATTTCTATTTGCAATCTTAACATGGGGAATTACATATGTGTCTAATGGAGAATTTCGAACTATAAATAAAGGAGTGCAATTACAAATTTCTGATGGAATAATTTTCAATTTACAATGGTAAAAGTAATTCAAATAATTATTTCAAATAATTTTAATAGTAGGAAGTATAGGTATTTAATTTCATGGTCCCTACCCTGCCCTTTTTAACTAGAATTCAAAATTTATTCTAAAGGAAAAAGGGAGAAGTATGTGTCTATTTATTTTAAGGAAAGAGAGATGTATGTATCTTTATCTATTATAAGGTAAGGGAGAAAAATAAAAATTTTCAACTCTAAGGAATTTTAGAACATGACTTTTTCTTTTCAAAGGAATGGGAGATGTACATGTCTTTCAATTCTAAGGAAAAAGATGATATTCCTTATCCTTGGACTACCATGAAATCTCTATAGATAGAGATTCTTCTAACCCTTGAATGGAGATAAGGTTTCTAAAAAAATCTTGCCTACCCAAGTATTGAGTGATTTAAGAAGTAAACTTGGGATCACTGTAAAAGACAACAGAACTGTTGTTTTTTATGAAGACTAGCTTGTGGATTTGCTTGAATGTTCTTTATTGTAGACTAGCTTGCGTATGCATTTGAAGGTATCAGCTCACTCTTTATATGCTCTAACATGTGAAAGATAACACGATGAAGACAATGTCTAGTTTGTTACAGTAAGGAAAGCAATAGAGTCCAAGGAATTTAAATGTTAAGATGACTAAGAGAAAAACTTATGCACAGAGTTATATTTCTGTGAAAAAGAACCACAAAATACATAAAACATACAGTTACAAGTAACATAAATAGATCGTGGTCCTATTTTTAAGTCATGATGCTAACCATGGTAACTATCCTTAAAGTAACTGAAATGAGATATATAGGAAACATTGAAATGGATATTGCAGTCCTAAAGCAAGCAACTAATACATCTTCTTGCATTAGGAGTTAGAAATTCCAAGTTGGTCCCTCGGGAAATCGAACTTGCTGATAGGAAAGGATATGTTAAATACATCTACTAGCTGATCTTCAGATTTGTACTAAAAAAGAATCACTTCTCCTCTTTTTTCCACATCCCTCAAGAAAAACAGATTGACGTTGAATTGTTTAGTCTTTTCATAGAACACTTGATTATGTGAAATGGCTTTTGCATCTTGATTATCAACATGAACCTCAGTATTTAGATTTTTCTCCATATTCAAATCAAAAAATATTTTTCTAACCCATATGGTTTGATTTAGTGCAGAAGTTGCAAGTACTAATTCAGCCTCTGCTGTGGATTGGGCAACGATTTCCTATTTCTTATAAAACCAAGGGAAAATCCCTGATCCCTGGCTTAAGAGTATCTTGATGTACTTTTCATGTCGTCAATGGATCTAGCCCAATCACTGACTGAGAATCCATACAATTTGAATGTCTAACACTTATTGAATTTGACACCATATTCAATAGTATGTTTAATGTCTCTTATAATTCTTTTTGTTGCTCGCAGATGCATTTTATAGCACAATGCATAAATATAGATAATATATATATATCAAATAGAATATTTTGCCTTGTATCACTGAGATACATGAAACATCCAATCATGTTTTGGAAATGTTATTCATCAATTTGATCAGTTGCATCATTTTTGCTGAACCTCTCCTTTGGATTCATTGCTGTGGTTGTGTCCTTGCTATTTTCCATATGAAATTTCTAAATTATCTCTCCATCATACTTATTTTGATAGTAAAAATTTGATCACAAACTTACATAATTTCCATTCTCAGAAATTATGTCATCAGCCGAAAGTCTTTAATTTCAAAGACTTGCATCATTTACTTCTTAAACTCCTCAACCAGAAACACATTATTTTCTGTTACCAAGACATCATCAACATAAAAGGAAACAATGAAAAGATTAGTTTCCTTATGCTTGACATAGGGAGTGACTTCAGATACACGTCGTATAAGCCCCAAATTTAAAATTGATCATCAATCCCTTTTATGACAAGCTCTAGGAGCTTGTTTTAAGCCATAAAGAGCCTTTTTAAGTATACATTCTTTTTATTCTTTTCCTTGCTCAAAGAAGCCCTCGGGTTTCTTTACATATATTTCTTCTAGTAGTGCACCATTTAAAAAAAGGAAGATTTTACATATAGACACAACACTTTCCAGCCCTTTTTTGTTGCTATTGCTAGCAACAATCATATGTTATCAAATCAGGCTACTGGAGAAAAGGTGTCCGAGTAATCAATACCAAATATTTGGGAATATCTTTTGATAAAAAGCCTAGTCTTGTATTTATTTATAGAACCATCAAAATTGAACTTTGTTCTAAACACCCATTTTAGTCCAATAATGTCACGGCCCGAGCTACCCCCGATACGTGGACACGGAACCTCGGACCATAAGTGATCCCAAGCTAACCCTGTTGGTATGATCATGAGCATACTAAAGATAATAAACTGTTGCGGAAGCTAATTCATACTTAAAATGAAAAGATGGGGAATACCCATATTAAATAACTGAGATATTTGAAAACAATGAGCATAATACAAAAGAAATATTAACTCAATACTAAGCTGAATCTAATTATGTCAGAAAATAGATTCTAAACTAGACCAGAAATACTGGGACAAGCCCTAGCTAAATCTAGCAAAAACTGAAACTGAATGACTAAAGTCTGAAATGAAACTCATGACTATTGTCCTCAAAGAATGAGGACTCACCACTGAATCTGCTGAACTGGAGATCGAGAAATCGATCTATGCGTGATCTGGATGCTGAGAACATGAACCTACATCACGAGAAGATATAGCGCACGTATGCGTCAGTACTTGAAAGGTACTAAGCATGTAGGATAGAGTAAAACTAACATAAAACATAAATGAACAAGAACAAAAAGAAGTATAATAATCTGAACATGATGTGCTGATTTCTGAGCTAACTGGATACAATGACCAATTTATAACATGCTGAAACTGAATACTGAATATACTGATAAATGGTCAATGTAGAGAGTCTGACTGGGCTATGGGAGCTACTAATAACCGATAATAAAACCACATGAGCTAAGTGTGGAGTCTGATGTATACGCCCCATCGAGAGGAACCAATATACCCTGCCAAAGGAGTAAAGGCATGCTTGCGTGATCACTAAACTGATTGCCCAAAGAGGGGACTTACAACACACTTGGCTAGTCTAACTGGGTGTTATGATACTCCCAATGAATTTTTAAAATTAACTGATTATATCTGAATTTCTGTAAATACTGGATAGCTCGAAACTGAATATGCAAACTGAGAATGCAACAATTAATCTTGTAATTATGCATTTAAAACTGAGGCATGTATATCTGAAGTGTCTGATATATATATGACCTAGCATGTGTAATTCAAGAACTAAAGAAATGCAAATCTAGGTTTCTGAAATTCATGCGATAATTTGAGTAATGACATGATATTCTGATTTGGAACATATATTTAATAAATTCATGAAATTATATCAATGTTCTAGAAACCCTAGGTTTAATCATGATAAGGGAATCAAGAACTGACTGAAACTAAGGACCCAATGGGTTAGAGGAACCCACTAGTGAAATCCCACATGCCTGGTGATGAAATCCACGGAAAAATACTTAAGTTTCGGTACTGGAACTGCTGGAGCTTGTGGCATTGTCTAACTAGGGTTCTTGAGCTTTTTTCTCCTCTCTTGTTTCTAGTTTTCTAAGTTTTGATTTAATGATTTTACTTGGATATGTTTTAAGTATATTTCTAGGCTTATACTGACTAAAATATGATGATTTAGGGTCAAAACAACGTAACTTAGGGTTTAAACAGAGTGGGAAAGGTCAAAAAGACCCCTGGGAAGGTTGCTGTTGGGCCTCATGACGTCCAGGACTGACGGTCCGTCGTGCGCCCGATGACCCGTCATTGGGTCCGTCGTGCGCCCGATGCCCCGTCATAGGGTCCGTCGTGAAGGCCTAATCGACAACCCTTTACGAAAATGGGCATCACGTTTTACTCAGAGGTCTGATTTTAGCAAAGTCTGTGGCTTCTATGAAATGGTTTCACGGGATTCATCCAATTGTCCTTATCGTGGAATATCATTGAGAAATAGGAATCCGGGTTACCAAAGGATTTCCTGCGATTATTATCAAAGAAAGTCTTTTTCAAAGATTCTATATAAATTTATCTATGAAACCGATATAGTTCCCTTTCCGAAAATTCTAACACTAGTAGAACTGCCTATGCTTTATTCTTCTTAAGGAGGGAAAAAAGATAAAACTAAATAATCGGATTAAACATCCAAATTTCAGTTTGAAACTAATGTAATTAACCTATTTTTCTTTTGGTTAACCCTAAAATTGGGATAGATCCATGCGAAATTTGATTACATTTTATTAGATATGGTATAGATCTAAATGGGACACCAAAAGAATTGACTGTTGAGCCGTATGAGGTAAGAAATTCTCAGTCTATGGATTGATAATTCAATTATCTATCTGTAAGTAGGTCATGGGAGATCTAAATCATTTTTTACTAAGAGTTATGATCATTTTAAGTTGATCCAACTGCATTTTCCCTTAACTGGCTGCAAATTTTCAACCTACGGTCAGACCTATGGACCATAGGTCCAACTACGTATCATGCTGGTAATCCATAGCTCTTGTCAGAGAGTGGTTGAAGGGAGTCTTGATCGACAATCATGGACTACGGACCGTCGTTTGACCTACAGACCGTAAGTTCGTCCGTTGTCCAAGACTTAACCAATTTTTCTAGGCTGAAATTTTTGGGAATTTCTGATCCCATCGATGGTTGTGCAGGGCGGACCGTGGTTCAGGCTACGGTCCGTCGATTCCACCGTTGGTAGCACCTGCAGATTTTTCCGAAAAATAATTTTTTGTCTGTTTTGGCTACGGGGTGTTACATTAACTCCCCCTTGGGAACATTCGTCCTCGAATGAAGACTAAACTAGATGAAATAGAGGGAGAGAGATGCAAACCCCACTACTAAACACTGAGAACTGAGTTCTGACTGAATTGAGTTATGAGTACATCCAATTACGCTAAAAATGAAAGTACAAACTGAGGGAACATGATTCTAAATCTGAATTCACGCATGAATGATTGTAAAACTGTAGATGAACTATTACCTCAAGCTGGAGTGGAATTGGAGGAAAAAGGTAAGGATACTTGGCTTTCATGGCTGCTTCTGCTTCTCAAGTAGCTCCCTCTACGGACTGACTCCTCCAAAAAACCTTGACTGAAGCGACTTCTTTGTTTCTCAACCTTCTAACCTGACGGTCAAGAATCTCAACTAGTATATCCTCATAAGAGAGACTATCTTTCACCGGCACACTCTCTAATGGCACTATAGAGTCTGGGTCACCCACACATTTCTTCAAGAGTGAGATGTGGAAGACCGAACGCACTGCTGCTAATTATCCATAACATAAAGTGGGGTTAAATGCTAAAAAACCGATTCTAATTCTATATATTCTTTATGATTTTTATGCCTTTATCTCAGCGAAAAGTTTTGCTGGTAACTCTAACTCATATCCCAGCTTGTCAATCCTTTTTAAGATCTTGTAAGGGTCTACATATCTAGGACTGAGCTTCCCTTTCTTTCCAAATCTCATCACCCCTTTTGATAGGTTAGACTTTCAGAAAAACTCAATTATCAACTTTGAACTCTAGTTCCCTTCTCCTTACATCTGCATAAGATTTTTGACGACTTTGGGCTGTCTTAAGTCTATATCTAATGAGTTGCACTTTCTCCATAGCATAAAGGACTGTATCTGGCCCTATCAAAGCTGCTTCACCTACTTCAAACCAACAAACAGGAGATCTACATCTACGCCTATATAAAGCCTTATAAGGGGCCATCTGAATGCTAGAATGGTAGCTGTTATTTTAGGCAAACTCAATAAGAGGAAGGTGATCATCCCAACTACCTTTGAAATCGATCACACAAGCTCTCAACATATCCTCTAAGGTCTTAATGGTACTCTCTGCCTGCCAATCCGTCTGTGGATGAAATGTTGTACTAAGGTTAACTTGAGTACCAAGACCTTTTTGAAATGACTTCCAGAAATGAGAGGTAAACTGAGGATCTCTATTTGAGATGATAGACAAAGGAACCCCATGCAACCTCACAATTTCAGTAAGGTAAATCTTGGCATGGTCCTCTGCCGAATATGTAGTCTTGACCTCAAAAAAGCGGGAAGACTTAGTCATCCTATCAACTATCACCCAAATTGAGTCATGATGTCTGCGAGTACGAGGTAACCCTGTGATCAAATCCATATTGATCACATCCCACTTCCAAGTAGGAATACCTATCTCTTGAGTCATACCTCCTGGTTTCTGATGTTCTACCTTTACTTGCTGGCAATTGGGGCACTAACTCACAAAGTCTGTTATATCCCTCTTCATTCCATTTCACCAATAGACTTCCCGCAGATCATGGTACATCTTAGTGGCACCTGGATGAATAGCATACCTGGAGTTATGAGCTTCTGCAAGAATATGCTGCCTCAACTCTACCACATCCGGAACACACAATCTAACTTGGTAGTGAAGTATACCATTTCCCCTTGAGAGAAAACCTCCACTCTCTGACTGTTTACTACACCCTTTAGTTCAAGAAAGATCGGATCACTCTCTTGCTTTTCCTTAACCTCCACTACCAAAGACGATTCTGCCCCATTCTGACCTGTTACACCGCTGTCTGATATGCTCATAAGGCGAACTCCCAGGCGATCAAGCCTGTGAACATCCTTCACTAGCTCCTTTCTTTTTTTCCTCAACATGGGCTACACTACCCATAGATAATCTAATTAGAGGATCGGCCACTACATTAGCCTTTCAAGGATGATAATGCACACTCATATCATAATCCTTAATAAACTCAAGCCATATCCTCTGGCAAAGATTCAACTCTGTCTGGGTCAACACATACTGAAGGCTCGTATCATCGGTGAACACATATACAAGAGCACCATACAAGCAGTGTCTCTATATATTTAGTGCAACCACCACTATTGCAAGCTCGAGGTCATGAGTTGGATAGTTCTTCTCATACACCTTATGCTTTCTAGAGGCATAAGATATAACCTTGTCTCTTTGCATCAACACACAACCAAGGCCAAGTCTGGATGCATCACAATATATCACATAACCATCTGAACCCTCTAGTAGAGTCAAAATAGGAGCTGTAGTCAATCTAGTTTTCAATTCTGCGAAGCTTTTTTCACAATCATCTTACTATTGGAACTTGACCATCTTCTGAGTCAACCTAGTCAATGGTGAGTCTATGGATGAAAATCCTTCAATGGACCTTCTGTAATAACTTGCTAGACCAAAGAAACTTCTGATATCTGTAGTAGAGGTAGGTTTGGTCCATTGTTTCACTGCTTCTATCTTTTGTGAATCTACGCGGATCCCTTCGTTAGATACAATGTGACCAAGGAAAACAACAGATTGCAACCAAAACTCACATTTACTAAACGTAGCGAATAACTGGCCATCTTTGAGAATCTGCGGAACAACTCTCAAATGACTTGCATGTTCTTCCTCACTCCTAGAGTAAATGAGGATATCATCAATGAAGACGATAACGAACAAGTCTAAGTACTGTTTGAACACTCTGTTCATCAAATCCATGAAAGCTGTAAGAGCATTGGTTAGTCCAAACGACATAACTACAAATTCATAATGACCATACCAAGTTTTGAAGGCTACTTTTGGAATGTCACTATCTCTAACTCTGAGCTGATGATAACCCGATCTGAGGTCTATCTTTGAGAAATCAATAGCACTCTGAAGTTGGTAAAACAAGTAATCAATCTTGGGGATGAGATACTTATTCTTGATTGTGACCTTGTTCAATTGTCTATAGTCAATGCACATTCTTAGAGAACTATCTTTCTTCTTTACGAACAATACTGGTATGCCCCATGGTGAAACACTAGGTCTGATGAAACCCTTATCTAGAAGATCTTTCAACTACTCTTTCAATTCCTTAAGCTCTGATGTAGCCATTCTGTAAGGAGGAATGGAAATATGCTGGATATCTTGAAGAAGATCAATTCCAAAGTTGATTTCTCTTTCGGGACGAACTTTTGGAAGATCTTATGGAAACACTTCTGGATATTCACAAACTACTTGAACTGAATCAAGAGTTGGGGTTTCAAGTCTAGAATCCTTAACCCGATCTAGATGATAGAGATAACCCTTTGAGATCACCTTTCTGGCCTTAAGGTAAGAAATAAAACGACCCATAGGCGCTAAGCTACTACTCTTCCATTTTAAGATTGGTTCGTATGGAAACTTAAACCGAATAATTCTAGTTCTAAAATCGACTGAGGCATAACATGAATGTAACCAATCCATTCCTAGAATGACATCGAAGTATACCATTTCTAACTCTACTAGATCTGTTGAGGTGACTTTTTGAGAGACTGTGATAGGGAAATTTCTGTATACCCGTCTAGCTATAACCGGGTGACCGACTGGAGTAGTGACTTAGAAGGGTTTTGAGAGAGTTTTTGGACTAATACTGATTTGGACTGCTATACAGAGTTACAAAAGACAAAGTCATGTATGTTGTCTTTCCACTGAGTGAACCATATGTGAGTCTCATCCTTGAGTTTATAAGATGCAAATCTCAAATATTACTACCAGTTACTGACATCAAACCAAATAATTTCTTGACCTCATCAATGAGCTTTTGTGGGTCCTTACCAACTTGCGATCCGAAAAACTTAGGTGGATTCATCCTAACAAAATCACAAACTTTGGTTGCCACTATTAGGTCCTTTCATTTAGTGGGAACTAGAACCTAGTGATTATTCTGGTTGGTCATACTCTAAGCCAAAAGCTGAATTGGTGTTCTGAAACTCTGTATTTGAAATTCCTTATATAGTACTAAAGGAACTACATTAGCATTGAGTGCATTAGCATTCCGTGCATAAGCTCTACAAGAAGGAATGATCTTAAGCGCATAACGTCAAGTTAGAATTGAATTTGATCATACCTTACGCACGATAAGAGTAACAAGAAAGTGATGTTTTTCCTAAAACACTTCATACCCTCCCTCTCATTAGATGTGGTGCACTTCACACCCATGAATAGGACTCTACTTAGTGAGGCTTTTTCAGACATCCTAGGACTCTTGAACCTAGTGCTCTGATACAAAGTTTTGTCACACCCCGAGCTACCCCCGAGATGCAGACACGGAACCTAGGACCACAAGTGATCCCAAGCTGACTCTGCTGGCATGATCATGAGCATACTAAAGATAATAAACTGTTGCAGAAGCTAAATCATTCCTAAAATTAAAAGATGGGGAATACCCATATTCTATAACTGAGATATTTGAAAACAATGAGTTAAATACAAAAGAAATATTAACTCAATACTAAGCTGAATCTAACTATGTCTGAAAGTAGCCTCTAAACTAGACTAGAAATACTGGAACAAGCCCCTGATAAATCTAGCAAAAAGTGAAACTAAATGACTAAAATGAAAAGCATGACTGTTGTCCTCGAAGAATGAGGACTCACCAATAAATCTGCAGAACTGGAGATCGGGAAATCAATCTATGCGTGATCTGGATGCTGAGAACCTGAAGCTACAACACGAGAAGATGTAGCGCACGTATGTGTCAGTACTTGAAAGGTATTGATCATGTAGGATAGAGTAAAGTTGAAATAAAACATAACTCAACAAGTACAAAAAGAAGTATAATAATCTGAACGTGATGTGCTGATTTCTGAGCTAACTGGATGGAATGACCAATTTATAACATGCTGAAATTGAATAATAAATATACTGATAAATAGTGAATTCAAAGAGTCTGACTGAGATGTGGGAGATACTAATAACAGATAGTAAAAACTCATGAGCTGAATGTGGAGTCCGATGTATACGCCCCATCGAGAGGACCCAATATACCAAGCCAAAGGTATAAAGGCATGCTGGCGTGATCTCTAACTGATTGCCCACAGAGGGGACTTACAACCTACTATGCTTGTAGTTCTGGGACTATTGGGTACGCTAAACCGTAGTCCAACTAGTTATTATGTTACTCCCAATGAATTTTGTAAATTAACTGATTATATCTGAATTTCTGTAAATACTGGATAGCTCGAAACTGAACATCCAAACTGAGAATGCAATAATTAATCTGGTAATTATGAATTTATAACTGTGGCATGTATATCTGAAGTGTCTGAAATATATGACCTAGCATGTGTAATTCAAGAACTAAAGAAATACAAAGCGAGGGTTATGAAATTCATGCGATAATCTGAGTAATAACATGATAATCTGATTTGGAACATATATTTAATAAATTCATGAAGTTATATCAAAGTTCTAGAAGCCCTAGGCTTAATCATGATACGAGAATCAAGAACTGACTGAAACTAAGGACCCAATGAGTGAGAGGAACCCGCTAGTAAAATCCCACATACATGGTAATGAAATCCACGGAAAAATACTTATGTTTCGGTGCTGGAATTGCTGGAGCATGTGGCGTTCTTGAACTAGGGTTCTTGAGCTTTTTTCTCTTCTCTTGTTTCTAATTTTCTACATTTTGATTTAATGATTTGACTTGAATATGTTTCAATTATGTTTGTAGGTTTAAACTGACTAATGTTTGATGATTTAGGGTCAAAACGACGTAACTTAGGGTTTAAACGGAGTGGGAAAGGTCAAAGAGACCCCTTGGAAGGTTGCTGCTGGGCTTGTTCGAGATGCCTTTACTAAAATGTGCATAACGGTTAACTTGGAGGTCTGATTTTAGCAAGGTCGGTGGCTATCGAAAGATAATTCAATTATCTATGTTTGGGTAGGTCATAGGATACCTAATTAATTTTGTTCTAAGAGTTATGATCATTTTAAGTTGACCCAACCACATTTCTCCTTAACTGGTTGCAAATTTTTGACTTACAGTCAGAGCTACAAACCGTAGGTCCAACTACAAACCATGATGGTAATCCATAGCTCTTATCAGAGAGTGGTTGAAGGGATTCATGATGGACGGTCAAAGACTACGAACCGTTGTTTGACCTACGGACCGTAGGTCCGTCCGTCGTCCAAAACTTAACAAATTTTTCTAGGCTGAAACTTTTGGGAGTTTCTAATCCCATCGACGGTTGTGCAGGACAGACCGTGGTTCAGGCTACGGTTTGTCGATGCCACCGTTGGTAGCACCTGCAGGTTTTTCTGAAAATCTAATTTTTGGTCTATTTCTGCTATGAGGTGTTACAAATGACCTTACTATTTTCAGTCGGTCAACTAACTTTAAAGTTTTATTTTTCTTGATCATTAGCATATCCTACTCTATGGTGTTTCTCCGCTTCTTATCTTGAAGTTTTTTATCGTGTCCTACAGGTTCACAAACTACCAAATTATTTTGTTGGAAAATGTAAAGAATAGTCTTGGACCTCTAATTGGAAGATCAGCCACCAACTCATTTTTTTCGGAGATCATATGCTTCCTTCCATTCCCATTTCTTTTATTCAGCAAAGTGAACATCTCTACTTACAATAATCTTATTCGTTTGTGGATTATATACTTTGTAGGATTGGTGGATAAGCTATAACCCACAAATATTCCAGGAAATGCCTTCTTGTTAAGTTTTTCTCTTTTAACCTGTGGCACGTGAAAGAATCAAACACAAAGAAATACTCTAATGAATCTTAGTGATGGTTTGAATTCATTCCAATCCTCGAATGGAGTTTTATTCACCAATGCATTAGTAGGAACCCAATTTTTGAAAAATATTGTAGTATTAGCTGCCTCAGCCCAAAAACTTTTCGGCAACTCTTTATCATGCAACATGTACCACAACATCTCCATTATATATCTATTTCTCCTTTCACCAACTCCATTTTGTTGCGGAGTATATGAAGTATTAAGCCAATGAGTGATACGCGCTTCCTATCAAAATTTGTTAAATTCATCAGAATGTTACTCTTTTCCATTATCAGACTGTGAGGATTGAATTCTGCAACAACTTTGATTTTCCACCATTTTTTTGAACATCAAGAAAATTACAGCCGCTTCTAATTTGTATTTCATAAGGAACATCCAGGAGAATCTTGTATATATATAACATAGTATAGACAACCATGAAGGGATGGTGTTTTTTGAGGTCCTATAACATTTGTGTGAATGAATTTCAACCTTTGAGAAGTCTTCCACATTGCTTCAGGAAATGACGTCCTATTCTACTTACAATGTTAACAATCTTGACAACTTGGTCAGTGATCAATTAGAGTTGGTAGTCCTCTTATAATATCTTCCTTCTTCATCAGCAATAGTTCTTGTAAATTATAATGGCCAAGTCTCTTGTAAGATCCGAAAATGAATTAGTTGAAGCTAGAGCCGAACATGTTTTTCATGATGGTCTAATGTCCTAAATGTCACGACCAGGGTCTAGACCCTAGCCGAAACCGGCGTCGTCGACCTCTCAAACATCGCTGACAAGACTATTTACGTCGTTATTACATTCCTTAGGTTAATTTTAGCGGAAAATTCTAATCGTTTTGTTTATATTTGAAGTATACATAGAATTCATATTGCAAACATATATACGAATATTTGTAAGGAAGTTCATTGCTCATACATAAATCATCTTGTTATAGAAACATACAACTTGAAAGAAATAGAACCTCATGTCATATGTAATCCTTGCAAAAACAGCAACATTACAAGCGTATGAATAAAATAGGAAAGAAACAATAGTGAAACATACTTCACTAGTTCAAAACTACTACTAAGCATGAAATGTAGAGGCAGGCCTCCTCGGATGCTTGTGGACCTACCAAGAGCGGATGAAATCTCTAAGTCCAAACAACTGCAATGATACCTTCAACATCCGCCTGAGCCTGCACCTAAAATAGTAATATTACATGGAATTAGTACACACTTATACTAAGTATGGGTATATGCAGCAACACATAACAGTAATGCATGAACAAGAATCTATCTTCCTAATCAACATGCTTCCTTAGAAGGTCAAGTCTCTTGACTTGCCTAATCGTAATAGAAAGGTCGTGCCATGAATATGTCAAACATAATACATACGTAAGTTAACATAACATAAATTTCATGTTTCATATATCATACATCTCATATCCACGAGATCTTGGAATTGTGGACGTAGCATTAAGACATCTTAAGTGAGGGCCCAACATATAGGACCTCAACCCGACGGCCTCCTTTAGCAAACACAGAGTTTGCTTCATTCGTTCATTCCTACTTCACATAATTCATTTCATTCATTCATAGGCTGATGTAAACACAAGCTATACGTAGGATTATGTTTAAGACTCTCATCGGGATAATGAAGTGCAACGACCAAGAATGACCTAATGTCATTACTTGAGTTCGGTTTCACCTCCTGATTGTCTTGCATAAACACGTTTGATATTGTTTATTCCATTATATTTCATACATTGAGGAACTTTCAACTTTAAGCGTCATAGATCATGTGAGATCAGGAAATCTAGTATCTTCCCCACATCAAAATGAGGTGGAGTCACTGGCCAAAGTGAAACCAAAACATTCTAGCATTATGGTTTCGAACCAAGCTAGTTCCCTATGTTGGTAACATAGTTCAAAGACTAGGAGATTTAGGGACACCCATAGCCACCTTGGTCGACAGTCTCATCTTCATTAGAATTACGTGAACCTCCACCCTTCTCGAAAGAGGCATCACCACTCATAACTAGCCTATCGGTGCTCAGTTTAAAGTTCCTCTTTACATTAAACTCATACATCATCGAAGCTTGCTTCTAGCATGAAGTAGTCATAGCTCATTAGATGATTTCTCATCTCTTCTTTACGTATTACGTGTTAATAGTAATTATACTTACATATAGAGTGCTTGTCTCTTAATAATCAACACTCCCTTAGGTGTGTATTTTTTATGACCTTATATTGGCGTTGGTACAACTTATCTAACTTTTCCTAGCCTCATATTGTGGGGCCACCCTGTTCTTTCTTAACATCTTTTCATTTCATCATTACTCACCTTTCATTATTTGTTCATCGAATAACATAGATATGCTCTCTTGGAATTTACATTGAACAACATTGCTTTTTAGGCGTAGTTGTAGCTTGTCTAACTTGCACTAGCCTATCATCATGTAGTCACTCTTTTCTTTACAGATTAACTATGAATTTATTCTTAACACTTTCTTTTAGAATATGCTTGAGACTTGACTCTACATCATTCTACACTCCCATAGGTGAGTATGTTTGGTAACTTTACTTAGGCTTGGTTGAGATTGTCTCACCATTCATCTTAGACTCTTATCATTTTGTCACCAATTTCATTAGCGTCACAGTTTACCATAATTACTCACCTCATTACGTAAATGGTCATCTCTTCATCATGCCATTAACTTAAATCATACACCATACACATGACCTTTAGTGTAATTTACACTCATGATAGTACCCCTTTCGGGTAACTCATATTTGGATAAGTGTTTCATGATCATCTAAATGCATATTGTGCAACACTATGCATCTTGCACATTCGTCCAAGGGACCCGAGTTTAATCCCTAGTGGCTGAGTTTTATTTTATTATATGTAAAACTTATGTGCCACAATTTCGGTCAAGAGGATCCGTGTTCGAATTCCTTGGGCAGCATGTATATTCTTTTATTTTATTTTCATTGAGTGTGTGTGAGACTTATGTGTCTCCACACATTCGGCCATGAGGCCGTGTTAGATTACCATCTTACCCACAACATTATATTCTTTTTAATTTACTCAAGACCTCTACATCTAGTGCTAGAACCTTGAGGTTCCGGGTTCGATTCCCATCTCTCACACTATTTTTCTTTTAATTCAAGGCCTCTTCTCTTAGTGTTAGGACGTTGAGGTATCGGGTTCCATACTCAATGGCAGCATCCTTTTTTGTTCTTTTTGACAAGTGGTTAGCCGAGACTTAGTCAATAAGTATAGGTCTTTAGTTAACTTTCTTTAATTTAGCCTACGCTTTTAGTTTAGAGTTTTACATGAACTTTTTACCAATTCGTTAAGGACTTAACTTTTTTTTTCTTGTTCACGAACATCAGGATTTCTTTTTGCATGTTAAACACACAACATTATGCAACACATAATTCACATGTTATTCAAGTAGACCGTAACAACATAATCACGATAAAAGAACATACTTGTGAACATGTAACATTCAATGTTCGGACGTACATAACAAAACAATAAAAATTCTGAGAGCCACATTGCACAAAATCACAATCATTCCTAAAATCATCTGCCAGAAGTCATACAAACGCATGCATCAATCGTTCATATGATCTAATGATAGGGGCATGCAACGAGGTAATCTTAGTTTTTCAATGAGAATACGTACTTAACCTTAGGGGAATCTTGGGAAAGGGACCAAGAGAGGATAAAACCCATACCTTTTTCAGCTTTGACAAGATGCCACAACCACACGTTCTGACAAACACACAAACCTCTCTTCCGAGCCTTGATTCTTTTACACAAGTGAAGTTCTTTATGTGATTTCCTAAAACACTTAGGCATACAAATTTTTCTGTTGGTTTTCGATGGATGCAACCGAGAATTCTTTAGAACAGTAAGTTTAGAAATAGATAATGAATTAAGAATGTACATCAAGTACACTCCTAGTGGGAGTCATGCGCTTCCTTTTGTGGTATTTGTTATTGACTTATTCAACACAATTTAAATGATAAAACCATATGATAATATACATATTAAGTTACTATAATTCCCCTCCTTACATTGTCTTATTTAAATCATTCATATCGTCCCCTCTAATGCCTCCAACTCGGCTCGAACCCGAGTATGGAGATTTGGTCAAACTTGGGATTGACCACCGAGCTTTGACCCATTTTGACTAACTAAAAATCTCATTTGATTAATTAAATATAAACCTAGGGTAATTACTATACTACCCCTAGCACCGAAATTACTTTTTTATCCCTAGAACCCGTAAAATCTAGGACTAACTAACTATGTCCGGTTAAGACTTACCCGGGTGAATCCTAGTGTTCGCGGACCAAACATGTCTAGAACCAACCCTGCCTAGATCATCAATGTCAACAAGTTTGTTGGCTTGGCTGGTGCATAGGTCTAAAGGTCCGGTTCCACGCACATCATGTCGTGTGAACCCGGTATAACCTATGCATTCTAGGTACATTATTTCTTACTTA
Organism: Solanum pennellii; assembly: GCF_001406875.1. Taxonomy (NCBI): domain Eukaryota; kingdom Viridiplantae; phylum Streptophyta; class Magnoliopsida; order Solanales; family Solanaceae; genus Solanum; species Solanum pennellii. The sequence continues at coordinate 55,548,874 of NC_028643.1, forward strand.
GCATAGTAATTTTTGGGTTGTTAGACAAAAAGTCATCTAAAATATGGTATTTAGGTAGTTTCTAAGAGTTTAGTTGCATTGGAAATAAAATGTCAAGGGATGACTAAGACGTTTGACGACTAAGTCACCTATGTGCCTCATATGTGGTTTTATGGGTTTACATGTGATTTATAAGGATATAAGGTCCTTAAATGAGTTATTATGATTTGTATAGGCTCTTTGTCAAGTCTCGTGATGTTTGAAGGTCAAACAGCCAAGAAAGTCCACGATAGTCAATACGTTTGTCTTAAAACGACCTTGTGTGTCTATGGGGTGTTTCGTGGAGTTTATATGTGTTTATTTTTAATGAAATTAATGTGAGATGTCCTACACTCGTATAAGATCATGTTTGGGTAAAAAATATCCCCAAGGACCATCCAAGGGTCCTTGAGGAAGGACCCATGATTGGTATCCAAGACTGTCCAACACATCCCACCTATGGAAGGTAATCGACGCCTTGTAGGTGTGGTATCATTTTTGGTAATTTGTCGTGGGAGAGGAGAGTCCAAAGACTAGCCTCAATTCCCGAGCACCGATAAAGAGGACAGTCCGTTGGTCAAGGCACGGGCCGTCGATGGTCCTCTATCTGTCAGGACTGTCTACTGCTTAGGTTCACTATAATCTTAGGGGTGAAAATGTGAATTCACCCCACTTCAAAATAAGAAAAAGGGAGCTTCCTAAAGTGACTTTTGGGTTAGTTAAATATGTTTATATGCCTAAAATAGTTATAAGATTTCAGTCTACAAGATCAAAACCTAAATTCCCTTAGAAATTCTCTAGAACTCCATTGGAGCCAAAACTAAAGGAAGGGCTTGGATTGGGGAATTGGGTGGAGATTTTTCATAAAATTAAAGAATTAGATTCATAGAGGTATGTTTTTTTATCCTTGAAATTCTATTCATCATGGAGCCCAACTTTCAAAGATGTTTTATAAAAGTTTTCAAAGATGAATTGTCCAATTTCATGATCTATCTACGGTGTCTTGCATTAAAGGTTTTAAATCATTGTATATTGATTGAATTGTTATTAATCAGATGATTTTAAATCAATTAACCTATGCACCCATGAAATTGATGAACCCTTGATTTTGACTAAGTTATCGGTAAAGTAATATTGATCTAAAGTTCATGAATTCTAGTGTAGTTTAATATGGGCTATTGAATGATGTTATAATTGTATTGAATTGACATCTAGGTTGTATTAGATTTTTGAATATGTAGTGAATTGACCTAGTTTCATTGAGTATTACTATGATTGTATTCAATTATTTGTTATGGTCATGGGTAAGGGCCTTATAATATTTAATTGGATGATTTAGTATTGGATTGATGTTTGAGGATGGAGCGGTGGTACTCTGCCGTAATTCCCTTTATTTTATGTTAATTATACTTCAATTATGTTTTTATCGGTATGGTCCACTTATGTTGGAGGTGTTATGTGTTTAATTGCAATTTATGTGGCCTTGTCGACGTTATTTTATGTAATATGATGATCATGGCCTTGTTGGCAACTACTTGAAGTATTATGATGATAATGTTAAGTAGGATAATATCTATCGGTATGATAAGTAATGTGAAAGTATATGTGATGTTCTATTGATGCTATTTAGGTGATCATGTTAAACTATGACTATGTCTTTTTGTGTTTAGTCTTAGAGTTGATGCATGGTTATTTGTACTTGACTATATGAGTCTATGATGTTCATATTGATGATGGTATGGTAGTGTATAAGATGACTCAAAGATGATTCTATGTGCTTTTATAATCAGATATAATATGTGTTAAAGTGAAATATGTCATGTCTTGTCTTGATGACATGTGTCCCTTACTTGATACATGTATGAGTGATATGTGAATACGTGATGTCTTGACTTAGGATGCTAAAGCCTCTTAGTCTTGTATGTATGAATGACATCAGACCTTAAATGATATTAAGAGAGTCCTTTATGTGAAACCTTGAACCTAGTGGTAATGTTATGAATGTTGAAGTTGAGAGTCGTAATGGTACCTTTCAAGTAAAGGAATATTAGACTTAAGGTTGATTGGATGGAACGACATCATATCAAACCTTAGAAATGTCATTATGAGCTTCTTGTCGCCATTGTAAGGCAAACCTAATGGACCTCTTTGGTAGGGTAAATGTGATTGGGTTATGAACTAGATATGGAACATCCTATATAAACCTTTAATGTAAATCACTCTATGAGAAGAAAGGCTAGCACCAAGTGAGTATGGTAAGGGAAGTAGTTCTAGTTAAAGAATAAGACTAGAGAACAAAGCACACCCTTCATATTCTTTAACCATGTGCCTACATGGGATGTGTCCAAGTTCTACCATGGTAAGTAGAACACCCTCATCATAGTACGATAGAACTCTGAATTCCATGCTTTTCTGCCATGTTCTATGTCAGTTATTGACTATTTTCATCATAGGGTATACCTACTAGCATTACACAAGTTTAGTGAGGTTTAGGTTTTTGTATGGGACTCGGTCTCGACATTGAATAATAGGCTTTGAAGGTGTTAGTTGGAGTCCCTAGGTCTTGTCCTAGGCAACTACTTGAATGTACTTTATGTGATGAATGAGTCTTAAATAAATAATGAATGTAATAACTTAATTTAAGACAATGTGTAAAATAAATAAGTACTTACCTAGAGTAGTTAAGGGTTGTCTAGTTAAGCTGTGAAGGGGGCATAGGAATTGTCACTTTATATCTTACCGAGATAAGTCATAAGATTGATTCTAGTTAAGGAATATGTTGAATATGTAGACATGATCTAAACTTAGGTAGTCTTAAGGATTATTTAGGTAATATTGAAGAGGCCAATCATGGATGTTATCTTCTTGATTTACTTAAGTAAGTTATTTGATAGCCTTTTTAAGGAGAATGACATATTATCTGTGTGTCTATGTATTATGTGAGTATGATTCTATCTTCGGTATTCTATAGGATTTTGTAATGTATGTAAGTGATTGTATGGGCGGCCGCATTACAACTCACTCAAATGAGACTTAAAATAACCTTTGGTAGAAGGATCTCATGAATCATGTGTATGGTTGCTTGTAACTGTGTAGTGTCGCATTATATGTAGTCTTGAGGATTATTTAGGCATGCTTAGAGAGGGTGTATGGGAGGTCTTTCTTTTTATGACTTAGGTGAGTCTTAGGATATCTTATAGTGAGGAAAGTACATTCTAGAAGGTGTTTTAGGTGAAGGTAAGTAACTTCACTGTAACAGTGAACAACTTCACTGTACAGTTACTGTTAAGGATCTTCAAAAAAGATAAATGGTTTAAGTGTTTACTTATGTGTTTCTAAGTTGATAAATGTTGTTCTTATGATTATTATATGATTTTTAAATGAATGATGTATGTTTCTAATAAAATGTCCGTTTTCATGATTTATGCATAAAGCAATACTTATTACAATAGTTGTACTAAATCCATACATTTCTTTCTCTAAAGGTGTAGGTGAAAGGTCAGAAGGATCGTGAAGGAAAGCTTGGATTGTAGACTCGTTCAAGCGAAGTGAAGTATGTCCCCAATTGACTGGAGGCATACATATTTGTCTTTTATCTCAAAGTATTGTAATAGACTAAGTATTTTTATATTTTGAAGTATGGGTTATGTCCCAAAGTATTCTTGTGTCTATGTTTGATAAGATTGAGACTTAGTAGTTCCTATGATTTCTACTGAAGGATGTTATTAAAGATATTCTAATATTTTGTGAAATTTTTTAATTCCGCACGACTTCTAATCATGTATATGCGATGAACGATACGGAAAGGGATTGTACAAGACCATTGAGAGGTCAACTACATCGGTTGCAATCTTAGATTGTCCCCTAACTTCTAGGGTGTGGTTTCCGGATGTGATCTCTCTTGTGCCAGTTTATGTTACACTTTCCTTCATGGAATAAGGTAGTTTCTCATTCTCTTGTGGATCAAAGGATTTGCTGGATCAAAGGATTTGTTGGATCAAAGGATAAACTCCTTTCTCTCATCTTCACCCTAAAATTTCACTCCCAGTAGTATCCCTGATTTGTAAGTTATGGTCTTTGAAGAAAACCCTGAATCATTTTTCCATTAGATGTCCAACGAATAGAAAATTATTATAAATTTCCGTAACATAAAGAACCTCTAAAATTTTCTCTGTGCCACTGCTTGTTTTCATAGATACGGTTCTAATTCATTTGATAGGAAGGTGATTGACATTTTCTATCAAAACCATGGAAATTTCAGTTAACTTCAACTCCTTGAATTAACTCTCGTCATAATTCATGTGGTTAGTGCAACAACTGTCAATTAACTAATCATCTGCTGAGCACTTACTTGAAAAGCATGTTCCCGCAAAAACATGATCCTCTTATTCTTGATCAGCAACCTGAGTGTTTCCTTCCTGCTGCAGGGTCTTATTCTTGGAAATCACTGCTTCGTGTCAAATCTTATTGCATTTCTTGCATTAGCATCAGGTCTCCTCCAGTACATGAATGGTGCATGACCTTTTCTTCCACAAAGGTTACAAGGGGAATAACTTTTCTTTGTGCTTCCTCCGTGAATTTTTTTGTTGGCTGATGTTTCTCCTTCACACACTGCTTGATTCCTTTTCTTCTTCTGAATATTAATAACTTGATGCTAACTGAAAAGAGCTCTTTCTGTTGTAACCTGCTTTCACATGAGTCTTCTTTGCTCTTGAGCTTTCAGGAAATTGAGAAACTCTGTCAAACTAATCTTTGAATAATTTTTAGTATTTTTAAGGTTGTAATTGTGGCATCATACCTTTAAGGAATTGTTACAAGGATCTTCTAAACAATTCTCGAGTATGAAAATGAAGAGTCGAGTAGCCTCACTTTATTTGCAATATTTAGAAGTCTGTCTGAATATTCTTTCACTGTTTCAGTTCCTTCATATTTTAAATTCAAACTCCCTAATTGAGTTTAAGACATGCATACCTTTTGTTCGCTAGTCTCCAGAATACTCTTCCTTGAGATAATGTCATACCTCTTTAGCAGTTTTAGAGACATTATTCCCATGAAAACTGTTGAAAATACAACAACAAATAAACATGCCTTGGCCTTCAATTTTATTGTCTTCTTTTCCTTCTTTTCATTAATATGAACAATGGTAGGATTATTAGGTAGGGATGGGATAGCATAACTCTTCCACAGCTTCCCAAATATCTAAAGCATCCAAGTACATCTCCATTCGTACCGCAAAAATCTTAAAAATAATCTCCAACAAAAATCGGCGGAGCAATTACTGAGAAACTTGTTTCAGCATCCATGGCTTCTCGAACTTGATCACAGATCCCTTGTCATGAAAGCTCAGATACGAATTGCAGTTTTAATAAGGCTGATGGTCGATAACACGATTAAGAAAATGTCTAGTTTGATAAAAAAAAAAAAGGAAAGCAGAAGAATACAAGGAATTTAAGTGTGAAGATTACTAAGAGAAAAACTTATGTAGAGAGTTATATTTCTCTGAAAAAGAACCAGAAATACATAAATATACAATTGAAAAGCTGAAATAAATCATGGTCCTACTTTTATCACGGTGCTAACCATGGTAACTGCTCCTAAAATAACTGAAAAAGAAATATCAGAATCATAGAAATAGACATTGCAGTTCTAAAGAAACTAAATAATTGTTGTAGCATAAAAAATGTGTTGTCTATTAAGTTAAGAAGTGATTCAAATTGGTTGACTTAATTGGGTCATGGGTAGATTAGTAGAAAAGGTCTTCGAATTTTTGTTAAGTCGTTTCCTATACTTACTCTAGTTTTATTAGTATTGTTGATTAAGTGTCGCAGTTGTTTGCATGACCTATATTTCAGGATTAGTTGTTTATCTCTTAGACTATATATCATGTGCGAATATTTTGGTATTTTAGTACTTCCAATTAATCAAAAATTAACACACAGTTGCTATTTCTTTCTCTTTTTTAGTAATTAAAGATTTCTCTGTACTTCTTTTCCAACTAATTTGGCATCAGAGCCAGTCATGGCAACTAACTATAGTTCATTGAGTTTTGTTCAACAACTTACTCCTTTCTTCAAGGGGCAAAGCTACGAATTCAAGAGTACACGTATGAAAAATATGCTCAAGTCTTAAGATCAGTGGGACATAATTAATGTGGATATATAGATCCTAATAAATAAAATAGGTTATGAGACATCAATAAGAAAAATGCTAGAGCACTAATGTTTATCCAGCAGGCTGTCCATGACATCAATTTTTCATGAATCACAATAACAACTACATCTAACAAACTTGGTCCATTCTGTTAAAGAGTTTCAAGGAGATTCAAAGGTGATTGTTGTGAGAATACTATCACTTCAGCTACTTGAAACCTTGATGAAAAGTGATGAATCTCTTGCTAGTTTTTTGTCAAGAGCAATTACAATTGTCAGTCAAATATGTTCATACCGAGAGAAGGTTACTAATCAGATTATTGTTGAAAAGGTATTGAGAAGCTTGAATTGAAAATTTGATTATGTTGTTGTGGCAATCGAATTATCTTAGGATCTACCAGTATTTTCCTTTGATGAGATGATGGGATATCTCCAAGATCATGTGGCATGAATCAATCAATCACTAGACAAGAACGAAGAAAATTCATTTAAAGTGAAAGATGCAACCACTAAATATGGAGATAGTAATCGTCCCACAAGTAGGGGTCGAGGAATAGGAGGATTTTGAGAAGGTTAAGGTTGTGGTTATGGAAGAGGAAAAGGAAGAAATAATGCGATTAGGCAATGTAATGATCAAGGAAACACAAAAAATGTTGTTCAATATCATCATTGCCACATATATAGGCATATAAAGGCTAATCGTTTGTTTAGAGACAAAAAAAATAAATTTTGCAACAACGAAAGGAGGGCTTGCATCCATACAAACCCTAAGCCAAACGTTATATGGTTCATAGGATGTTTTTGTTTCAAATCATATAACGGGGCCTAATATATATTCAGAGAGCTTGATGATAAACAAAAGAAGAAGTTGCAAGTTAGTAACATAAAATAGATTAAAGTAGCAGGAAAAGGCCAGGTGGTCGTAGACATTAGAAACGACAAACTAAAAACTTTGTATAATGTTCAATTCCTACAAAATTTAGGATTCAGTCTATTAAATATTGGGCAACTAATGATTGAGGGATATTCTCTTTTGTTTGATATATTGCTTGTGACATTATTGTAAGACATCCAAAATTAGTTATAGTATCTAGAGACCAACATGTTCGTGATAAGTCTCTAAGGTCCTAAAATGCCTTATAATATAGTTTTGAGGCAGCTTGTAAAGGTAGAGGTGATTTGAACGTGAAACGTCAAGGATCGACAAAGACATTGAACAACTATAATCTATGTGTCTCATGTGTCTATACGTGCTTACATTTGTATTCATGAGCTTCTGAAGTATTAAAATGATTTATTATAATGTTTAAATCCAGTATATGAAGTTTTCTGACATTTGGATGTCAAAAATCTAAGAACGTCTAAGACGTTCGAATGTTAGCCCTTCATACGTTCAAGTATGTCTTGATGGGGCCTAGCATGTTTGGACGTGTTTTATGGTTGAATTTCGGAAGAAACTTGTACGTAAGGTCCTTCACTTGTCAATGTACATATTTGCGTTGGAAACATCCGGGTACAACTTCTCAAGGACCCCACAAAAAGGCCCAAAAGAAGGACCCAAGGGTTATCGAGACACTGCCCCTGTTAGTAAACTGACGCTCCGTCTATGGAGAGGCATCGATGCGAACATAGCCTGGAGAAGGCTTGTCCATATGAAAGCCTCATATACAATAGATGGACGGCACAGAAAGACGCGTCGATTGACCAATGCCCCGTCGTTGGGTCGGCCCATGGAGGCGGGTACATCACTGCCTAACGAATGCTCATTAAAAGGGTGAATGGGAAATTCACCCCACGTCTTAACCTGAACCTACATGATTTATTTAGCTATTTTTGGGTGTATATAAGTGATCAAAAACGTGATCAACCCATTCCCAATCTAATCCACACAAAATAAACTTTCCCTCCAAAACCAATTTTCCTTAGAAATTTCCATTGATGGTGAAGCTCAAGATTAGGTTGGAGTTTTTATTTCCATGGATTATTCATCATGTTTTAGAGGTTTTTAACTACACAATTTTATGGTTATCCTTCATCTCTAGTTATCCTTCAATCTAGAGAGTTAATCTCAATGTTTCCAAAGAGATTTCATGATAAACCTTCTTCTTCTTTCTGAAAATGTTTTTAATGGCTTAATCATGATGAATGGATGTTAATTTATTGGTTTTAACATTAAATTTAATTCAAATTCATGATGAACCCATGTATCTTCAACAAATCGATTTAGCCCTTGCATGGACATTGTGATCGTTGCATATTAATGGTTGAACTGCAATTCTCTTATGTTGAATTGTTTATATACACTTTTATATACATGAATTGATGATGAATTTATGATGAAGGATCCACGTGGATCAGTATATGAAAATTTGAGCATGCTTAGTCTAGTTATAAATGTGATCAATATAATGTTGGTCCTTAATTGTATACAAGTGGAATTCGATTATATTGAGATTATATTATCTACTGTTTTAGGTTAATATCATGATTTAAATGTAATTATAAATCTTGCATGCTCAAGGTAAAAAGGCTTAGTATGAGTTGATCTAGGTTCTTCTAGTCTATGAATTGAAAATGTTAAGTAGGTGATGTGATATATATCTTAAGATTAATAAAGTATGATACGACTTGATGTGACTTTATTCCTATATCCTTAGATACTGCCCTAAATTTTATATTATTGATACATTATTATTGATGAGAAAAACTAGGAAAGTTGCTTGATGATCTATGCCTATCTATTCTCTAGAACAATGGTGTTGTTTTGCAATAGTTGTATCATGATCTTGGCACGACTTGTACATGGTTTATTTCATTGTTAAAGTTCATTTAGCTACTTACCTACACATTTATTATTGATGAAAGGGTTTATTGATCAATTTTGATAAAAAAGGGCTGATGAATTGGTAAGTCTATTTTTCCTCTCTAGTTTTCTATATTATTATAGTTAATGAAGCATTGTATAACATTGTGTGGTATGGTTAACTTATGGTGCCGGTGTTTACTTTATTTTCGTAATTTATGTGTTGACCATGGACTTGAAGGAAAATTTAAGAATAAGTGGTCATGATGATCATACTATGTGAAGCTTATGCCTACTTTTCCAATTCTAGCTGTGATCTACGTTGTATGGCTATTATATAAACATGATTGTATCTAAGTTAAGGTAAAGTGTAGGTGCTTCCATTGATGAATTATAATGGTTTAGTCCCTTAACCATGTACCCCTATTTGAATGCGTGAATAACTAAGGTTAGGAGTCCTGAATATAATGTGAAGATTTTCTTGCCTGTTATTCTTAATGGTGTTGTGTGGTCTATGATTTGTTGTGAATTGTAGTCTAATGATGGTGGATGCCTCAATGTGCTATTGATAGTCATTATGTTATCTTCTTGACCAATGTACACACACTCACACATTATGCATGCTTACATTGTAGTAATGTGTCATGGTGTCTAATGAAAGGTTGATCTCATATTAACTAGATGTCTACTACTATGCATAAGGTTAAATGAATGTAAACTATGTTATGTGTTCCATCTATGTAGGATGAATTGATAGGTGCACTAGTATGGACAAAGGTATGGGACCTTTTTTAGGCATTGCACATGTGTACCTTGATAGGATAGTTCCTAGGTTTGGTTTCTATGTACACGAAAGTGAATGTATGGACATGTTATGAATGTCTCTTAAATTATATAATTTGAAGTATGTGGTATGATAAAGTATGATTATACCTATGTCTAAATGTGTTTATATGAAAACATGGCTCATATAGTTACACTTGTACACTTATGCATGAATGAAGTAAAATATGATTATGTGCGGTCTAAAGGTGTTATGTCAAAGGTTTGTTCACATGTATGTACACACACACATGTAAGATGATATAATGAATAGACAAGCTCTTGAAAGATGCACCCAAGAGTATCGTAGCTAGATAGATGCTTACATATGCTTTGTCCAAGTAATGGTTTTCTCACATGATATAGGTTGATGAAAGGACTTCTCATCTATAACCTATGACCTAAGCATATGGGAAGTGAATCTCCTAAAGTCTATGTTTTATAAGGTAATGTAATTAAAGGCTTTTAATAGACGGAACTTAGCTTAGCACTGAGTGAACTTGAAGATGAGGGGTGTCCCTTCCCATATTTAGAAAGGTAGGTCACCATAGACCTCACGGGGTGGATATCCTCATGACTGAAAAAGAGCGTTAGAGTTTATGTTTCCATGATACCTCCAAGCTCCATGAAAATGTTTACCCATAGGATCTAGCAAGTGATATCACCTAATTTTCTAGCATGATACACATGTATTACCTTGGAGACTAAGGCATCCTCTTTTGGTGCGAGGGGATGACATCAAATTCCATGTTTGGCTCACATGGTCTTATTGGGTTAAGGCTATAGTTTCCCTAAAGTAAAATGGACAGTGGAAGTAAAGTAAAGAGTCTACCTAGGTTGAGCTAAGGGTAGTTGCTTAGTGTAGGTGCAGGTATGGGACTTCACCTATGCATTGTACAAGTGACTCTTGAGGGAAGTCCTAGGAAGGTGTTTTAATGCATCTGTATATGTATATATTCCTTATGCATGACTTCGTAGTAATTGTCTACTTGTTGTGATGAAGTGTATGGTATGAGTCCCAATAGATCCATGTGATATGGTCTTGTTCTTATGTGAACTATGTTGGTCTAAATGACTATAGATGAGGATCTTATACTGTCTTATGTGAAGTGAATAAAAAATATATGCAAATTGATGTAGCTTCTTGTAATGTCTTATGACCTTGACTTGAATGTGACTTGTAATTTGTTATACTTATATGATGGTATGTGTTGGCCTATATAAATTGTATGCATGATTACATATGGCCTTTAAGTGATTAGCATAAAGTATCACTAGAGGGTTACTTGTGAGATTAAGAAGTTAAAAGAAAAATGTTCACTGTTAATGAAAAATGCATAATGTAAAAAGAAAAGAGGTCACTGGAAACTAACCTCAAATGTGCCTTAAATTCTATATGTGATTTTATTAGATGTTTGGCCCTTAAATATGTATATATGAAGTATGTAGATGATATTAATGCAATTGTATAAGGGTTTCATGAATATTTTCGTCGAAAAGGCATGAAGTATGATTTTAAAGTAAATGTCTCTTTCAAATGCATAATTTTGCATGGTTGTCATACTTAGTGCATTCTTGTACTACCTCCATTCTTCTCTACTTTTTACACAAAGTATAGGTTATGGATGCTTAAAGGATGATTTAAATGATTAAGAGCTTGATAGATGATTCCTATGCTCAAGGAAAGGAATCCTTAAGTCCAAGGATTCGTAGTGTCACTGAACAATATATATATAAAGTAATGTTAGCATCGCATGTTCTAAGAATGTTTTAAATTTTCCGCTAAATTTACTTATGAAAATGCGATAAATGATTACTATGGGATTATATAAGACCTATGAGAGGTTAAGTACGCCATGTTACTTCTAGGGGGTGTTCCTCGGATGTGACTATTACAAACAAGAAGTAGGGTAAAAAGGTTCACATCAGCATGACACCAAACAATATGTTTCCGGTGGAAAATTTTGCTCCCTCTGAGAGGTCAAGTACACCATGTTACATCTAGGGGGTGTTCCTCGGATGTGACGATTACAAACAAGAAGTGGGGCAAAAAGGTTCACATCAGCTTACACCGAACAATATGTTTCTGGTGGACGTATCTAACATGGAAAGTTTTTCTCTCGCTGCATGTGCAAAGGACGACTCGAAGCGATGGAATATGAGGTGCGGTCATCTCAATATTAAGGGCCTGAAATTGCTAGCTGATAAAGTAAACTTCTTGGATTACCAAAAATAAGCTCTTTTGTTTTATGTGAAGGGTGCATATATGGGAAACAAACTAGGAAATGTTTTCCAATTTGAAAAGCATGCAGAGGTTCTAAACTTTTAGAATTAATACATGTTGACTTATGTGGTCCATTGCAGACTAAGTCCTTAGGTGGAAATCATTATTTCTTGTTGTTTACTAACGATAGTCGCATGAGTTGGGTGTATTTTCTTGAAAACAAGTCAGAAACTTTTGAAAAGTTTCAGGTGTTTAAAGCTTTGGTAGAGAAACAAAGTAGTTGCAGTATCACTATTCTTTGCACAGATAGAGGAGGGGAGTTTGTGTCCAACGGATATAATTTGTTTTGTGAAAAAAATGGCATCCACGGGGAGTTAACAACTCCTTATATCCTGGTGCAAAATTCTGTCTATGAATGGAAGAACCGTACTGTGGTGGCGAGTGCAAGGAGCATATTGCAAGCAAAGGAAGTCGCAAATCAGTTTGGGGCAGAAGTTGGGGCAGCATCTATTTACTTGCTGAATCTTTCACTACCAAAAGCTTTTATGAATAAAACTCCTTATGAAGCTTTGCATTGTAGGAAACCAAATGTATGTCACTTACTGGATTAATTATGTGTTGCTTATGCGTTGGTAAACACACAAGATCGTCAAAAGCTTGATGAGAAATCTAAATATTGTACTAAATCCAAAGCATATAGATTGTATAATCCTCTTAATGAAACGATATCAGTTAGAACAGATGCAATATTTGATGAAAATACAAGCTAGGAATGTATTAAAAAGATTTTTTGACAAGAGATTTCTATACCTTTTGAAAACACTGTAGAAGAAGTAAAAGGGTCAACCTCTGAAAATTCACTTTCAGGTTCTTCCATGGAGTTACCAACCTCACCGATTTAAGCTACTCATGAAAAGTCTTTAGATGGGATAGTTCCATTAAAAAGATTAACAAGGTTTAGAACGGCAGATCCAAGTATGCTAAAAACCGTTATAAGACTTTTCAATATGGTTTTTATGTTTCAGATCCCTTAAATTATGATGAACCTGCAGAAAAAAAAGAATTGAAGAAATTAATGGTGGAGTAAATGAAATCCATTGAAAAGAATGAAACATGAGAAATGATGGAGTTACCTAAAGGAAAAACGCTGTTGGTCTAAAGTGGGTGTTTAAAACAAAATTTGTTGCAGATGGTAGCCAACAGAAGTACAAAGCATGTTTTGAGGCAAAAGGCTTTGCACAACAGTATGGTGCTGATTTTGAAGAAATATTTTCTTCGGTAGCTCGATTTGAAACAATGAGACTTGTTCTGGCGTTTGCTGCACACTTGCAATGGGAAGTATATAAATTTGATGTCAAGTCGGCATTCATCAATGGAGACTTACAAGAAGAAGTCTATATCACACAACTTGTTTGTTTGACAAAGGAAGTAGATTAAACAAAGGTGTAAAAGCTGAAAAAGGTGTTGTATGGCTTCAAGAAAGCCCCTCAAGCTTTGTATAGAAAAAGTTACAGATACTTCCATAAAAATGGATAATAAGAAGTGAGAACGAACCAACCATATACGTGAAGAAGGAAGGTGATCATTTCAGTAATGTATGCCTTTATGTTGATGATATCATTTACACTAGTTCTTCATGTTCTCTTCTGGATGAGTTTATTTCTCAAATGATAAATGAGTTTGAGATGTAATATGTGGGTTTATTACATTACTTTCTTGGCCTTCAAGTCCATCAAACTGAAGAGGAAATATTTCTTTCACAAAGGAAATATGCTAAATACCTACTCTATTAATTTGGCATGCTTAATTGCAATCTTGCGGCTACTCCAATGAATATCAGTGAAAAAATGCAGCAGGTAAATTTAGAAGAATTGACGGATGTAAAGAAGTTCAGAAGCTTGGTTGGAATTCTAATATATTTGACGCATACTAGACCCAATATTGCATATCATGTTGGTGTTATATCTATGTTTATGCAAAAACCTTCAAAGGCACATTATGGGGAAACAAAGAGAGTCTTGCTATACATTGCTGGAAATTTGGAATGTAGTGTTTCTATTGGAGAATCAATAATTAGTTCAGATGGTAATTACTAATTATTTCGTTAGTACTGTTTCATAGTCCTTGGTTGTTTAGAAATCTACATTAATTCTATGAGCAGATATTATTTATGTAGTTCATTCAGTTTAGGTACGCTTTAACGAGAATGATCCAATTTTTTTCCCTTTCTTCTCTTCATGGCAGATGAGATACATGAAAAATCAGAATGGCAACAACAATGGCAACAATCTTAGAGTTGTCAATGCTGATAACACTACTTATAGCAACATTATAATTTTGTTCAATCTAGGATCCCAATTACCCCTCAAACTAAGCGATAGTAACAACTTCGCCACCTAGATAGTCTAATTCTCCAAGTTTATGTATGGCAACAACCTCTCTAGCGATCTCTAGGGGACCACTCCTTCCCTCAGTAGAACAATTATCCTTGGCACAAACACATCTCCTAATCTCACCATTTAACTTAGTTCTATTAGTAAAAACTCATCAAGAATGCCCTCATGGCTTCTATTGAACCCACTATCGCTTCTATTGTTTTTGTCGTTGACTCAGCTAAATAAACTTTGGATGCTTTACATACCACTTATTCAAAAATGTCTCAAACTCAGGTCTTTAGTTTACGTGATCATCTTTCATTTTTCACTAAAGAATCCCGCTTTATTAATGATTATATTCACGATATTCCGTCTCTTTTAGATTAGATAGCCACTGCTGGTACTCCTATGTCCAATTTCAAAATACACACTTTTCTAGGTCCCAAGTTTCATATGATATCCACTGCCATTGGTACACGTGATACGACTATATCCTATGAGGGATTGCTTGAAAAACTACTGGACTATGAACTTTTCCTTCAGCATGATGATGCTAAGAAACTGTCCAATACTATCATAACTTCAGTTGCTACTGCCACCAAATCGAACATTAAAAATCGCTACAGTCACAGGGAGTGCAACAATTCTCAACAATGGTGCCAGAACTCACGTCCAAGTACTTCACCAAAATGGCATCAAAAATTAAATCCAAACAGTGATAATCATTCTCAACTATGTAACACGATTGGCCACACTGCCAATGTCTTCCGCTCGAAGTCTCAAAATTACTTAGAAACCAAAGACAATTATGCTGTTGCGTTTACTATCGCAACCAACCCCTGGATTGCTGATTCAGGATCCACCCATCACATCATGATTGAGTCACACAATCTACAACCTTATCGTGGTAACGAAGATGCATCCATAGGTGATGGTAATAGAATTCCCATCTCTCACACTTGATTGATTCAATTAAATGCATGAAATAATGTTTTTAAGTAAACCCACACGTTATGTGCCCATTCCATTAAAGTAAACTTTTCTCTGTTTCTAAAATTTGTCAAGACAATCTAAAGTCTATTGAATTTATCCATTTGACTTTCTTGTGAAGGATCTGAAAATGCAAAAATCTCAAGTGCACGGTTGGACCTTCAATGGGCTGTATGAGTGGTCTATCTCACATCCTCAAGCCCACGTAATTTTACCATCCATTCCTTTCACAACTTGTTATCATCTTCTTGGTCATCCTCACTCTAGAGTACTTAGATTTATTTTGAATAAATTCATGTTACCGTTTCATGAGCGAGATGAACTCTTCCATTGCAATTCTTGTTTATCTACTAAAGTCCACTGGCATCCGTTTACTCAATTATCATTGTGTATATCTACACCGCTTCAAATTATTTTTGGTGATTTATGGGGCCCACCAATTTTTTTTATTGTTTCTTTGTTGACCAATATATGGTACACACTTGGCTATATACATTAACAAAAAAAATTGAAGTTAATGACATCTTTAAAAAATATCATCCTTTGATCAAAATACATTTTGAACAAAAAATTATCATTGTATACTGATGTCGGAATAGAGTCTAAAGGTCTTGACTTTTATCTTTCACTTAGCGGCATTAAACACATCTGGACCCCACTCTATACTCCTCAACGAGTTTCTATTTGAGAACGCCCACATCGTCATATTGTTGAAACTGCTAAAACACTCTTACATGAGGCATCCCTTTCACCCCAATTTTGGTCTTTCGAAGGTCATCAAAATGTCTACCCTATCGATCGTCGGTCATCCTCTCATCTAGATAATCAATCTCCGTTCCAATGATTACTTGGTAAATCACCCAATTATAGAGATTATTGGTTTTTAAAACTATCCATGGCTAAAACCATACTCCAAAAGTAAACATGAACCAAAATCTACCTCGTGCGTTTATATGAGATTATATTTATAACATCATCGTTTCTAATGTTTCTATCCAATTTCTACACAGGTGAATTAATCCAGAGATGTGCAATCTGTTGAGCATATTTTTCTATTTAACACTTTGTTCTCGAATACGACCATTACATCCCCTCACCTCGAATGTGAAAAAACCACAATGCCATATTCTTCAGACCCCACACCTAAAAATCCCATTGCTACATATCTTTCCCGATTATTATAACAATAGAAGCACGCACGCTACCAAATTATCCTTCATCGTCTGATCATTCTCCAACAAAGTCCTAAGGTACCTCATCCTTACAATCCTTATCTGACAATGCATTAGTGGATGATGCAGCTTCACCTCCTACAACTTCCACTTCCCCAGGTAAATTTTAATATTCCTCATCCCTATTAATTCTTGCTTCCCAAAAACCATCTTTGATACCTACTTTCAAAGTTCTCCCACTACCACACCTCTCCATAGATTGACAAACATTTTCCTCTATAAACTCACATACAAACTCATCATATCTCCTTGTCGATCATGTTGGGAACACCACCCGTCAACATCACCTAGATCGTCGGCTAGCCAGGCTTATCATTTATTTGGAGATCGCTCCTTCACAACTTTACTGTTCGCTTCCTCCTACACGTTCTGTTGCTCGATCTTCAAACAACATTACAAAACCCAAATGAATTTTTGATTACCTAGCAAAATTAAACCTCACCGTCACAACCATCAACGTAAAACAAGAATAAAAAGATCTTAAGTAGTGTGATGCGCTGAAATAAGAACTTGAATGTTTAATTAAGAGCCTGACTTGGGAACTTGTTCCTGTTTACTCAACTAAATATATAGTCATGTAAGTGGATTTTCAAGATCAATAGAAATACTGATGGGACCATCGATATATACAAAGAACACCTGGTTTCAAAAGTCTTTAGTGAGAGATAAAGTATTGATATTCATGCCACATTCAGCTTAATTATCAAGCCCACCAGATTATGCATTATCCTCTCTCTGTCAATTAATCACAATTGGAACCTTTTGGAAACATTATGTCAATAATGCCATTCTCTAGGGAAACCTGCACGATGAAGTGTATATGGAACCACCTTCGTGGTTTACTAGTGATGACAACTAACACATATTTGACTTCTACGCAAGGAAATCTATGGATTGAATCAGGCTCCTCGTGCTTGGTACAATGCTCTCATGGGTTACCTTTCATCCATATTCTTTGTTAAGATAACATCAGATGCATCAATACTTGTTAGACATGGTCTAAATGACACATTGTTCGGCCTTGTCTTTGTCGAAGATATCATTATTACTGGATGCAACACTTTGAGTGTAAATCAGGTTATCACTTTCTTTGCTTCTTAGTTCTCTATTAAAGATTTAGCTACTTCATTAATTTCATTGTGTTGAAATGATATGCATCTGTTCAGGTTTAATTCTCAACCAAGCAAAGTATGTTAGTGAGATTTTAACTGATGAGGTAATGCAGACTGCCAGAGTGTGAACACGCCAATAAGTGCCTCTGAGTTACTCACTTTATCTGATAGAACTCACCTGACTGATGCTACACGTTATCACCGAGTCTTGGGTAGGCTTCAGTACTTATCTTTCACCAGACCGAACATAGCCTATACGGTAAACAAGTTGTCTCAATTCATGCAATCCCCATCCGACCTTCACTAGAAAGCTATGAAGGCTATTCTACCATGCCTGCATGGTACCATTAAACTAGGCCTACATGTTACTCCCATTTATGAATTTAATCTCCATGTGTACTCTGATGCGAATTGGGGGTGGATACATTCTGATGCAATATCTAGATATGGTTAGATTATTTTTCTTGGTCACAATCCAAATAGTTTGTCCTCAAAGAAACTAAATATTGCCTCACGCAACTCCTTTATGTTTTTGTACAGGGACGTGGCTAATGCCCTTTCTGAAACATTTTGGGTCACCAATCTCTTAAATGAATTGCGCTTTCCAGTACATCAGCTACAAAAAATCTATTGTGACAATCTTGGAGCCATATTCCTGATAAAGGATCATGTCTTCCATAGTCATATGAAGGATTTTGCGGAGGACTTTCACTTTTTTCGCCACCATGTCAACATCAAAAGGGTTCTTGTTATTCATGTCCATGATGCCGATCAAATAGACGACACTCTTACCAAGGCATTGCCTAAGCTGCATTTGAGAAGAATCTATTCAAGTTAAGCTTAGTGACCCATCACCTAACTTGAGGGGGCATATTGCAGCATCAATAGTAAGTTTAGATAGTAGTTAATAATTATGTCGGTATTAGTGTTTTATAGTCATTGCTTATTTAAGAATCTGCATGATCTATATCAGCAGATATTATTTATGTACTTAAGTTAGATTAGGAGTCTTATTTCTTTCTTTGTAACTCTATTTAATACCTTTCAGCCTTCATTAATAATGTATGGTCATTTTCCTAAACTTATTTAGTCATTAAAGTATGGTACCAAAATTGATAATTTCATATAATGCGAGTACATGGATAGTAATTGGTCATGTTTATTGGTCGATAAACATAGTGTTTCAGCGAATGTTTTCACTCTATGTTCAGGTGTGGTGACTTTGAATTCTAATAAGCAAGGTACAACATCATTGTCAACTTCAAAAAAGGTATACATTGTAACAAATTCCAGATGTCTGGCTAAGGAGAGTGTTAGTTGATCTTCAACAAGAGTAGCGATGAGTAATACAGACATTTTTTGACAATAAAGCAACTATCTCCATGATGAAAAACCAAACATTTAACAGCAGGACAAAGCATATTGATAATTCGTTATAATTTCATCCATGACTTGGTAGAAAAGGAGGAATATTATTGGAATATTGCAGCACACAAGAGAAGTTGGTTGTTGTATTGACAAAGGCTTTATCGAAGGGCAAATTTTGATACCTCAGAGAAATGTTTGGTGTTTGTAGTTTTGAATCAAGAGGGAATGTTAAAAAGTGATTCAAAAAGATTGACTGATTTGGGATATGGGTAGTTTAGTAGAACTAGTATTTGGGTCTTTGTTATGTAGTTTCCTATATTTACACTAGTTCTATTAGTATTGTTTTTTAAGTGTCATAGTAGGTTACATGACCCATATTTTAGGATTAGTTGTTTACATGACCTATATTTTAGGATTAGTTCTCTGTACTTCTTTTCCAATAAATTATTCATGTAAGTTGTATGACTCTAGTATGTTTCCTCTTTGCATATAAAGTTTTCCAACATTACTGCGAAAGTGTTGATTCATTATTTGAAATGACATCTTGAGTTGCTAGAAGAAAACTTGTCGAATCTTCAGGAGTGGTGCAGTATAACCAATTCATATGTGTGTCAAAACTATGAGGAGAAATACGAACACAAAATAAAAATGGTTGCACACAAGGTGTTTGATGAAATGTTTTATGGTTAGTGCCCCAAATTATTTGCTTGGACGCAATCAGAAACTCCAATTGAATTGGTTAGTGAAGAGGCTACAAGTATGAAAAGTATTGCATTCAATTTGTTCAATGAACATCCTCAAATAGATGTGTCAGAGACGTACATTAATGCAATTGATCTTGATTGTGGCTCGAATGAACAACACACATTAAATTGAGACAATGGAAGGTGCGATTTCTGCTGACGAAATAATACCTTATGTAACGTGTGGAAAATATTACGGGGGAGAAGAACATGATGATGGTAATGTACTATATAACATTGTTGCGAGTACCTTCGTTGTTCAAGTTACAGGAATTGCCTCAAATCTCACTATTGGGGGAGAAGAGCATGATGAAGGTAGTTTACTGTTCAACCTTTGTGCGACTACCTTCGTTGTTCATGTTTAAAATTTTCATTAAATCTTTATATATGGGATCCCGGAATCAGTTATGAGTTCAAGATTCTAACAAGTTCGAATAAAAAGATTGTTAAGGCGCGTGCGCATGCATTGTTTGATGAAATTAAAAAATGGAAGAGTTGCTTACATGTGAAACTGTATGATTGGGAGCATGTAAGAGGTGTTAAAATGAATGTTATAAGTAGTGGTAATGTGATTACCCCTCATGTGACTTACAGGATATTGTGGAATCTTAAATTGAGGTTTTCTCTCATATTCACCTTGAAAAACAATACATGATTTCTCAATTGAGGTATCATGGAGGTGGAATAACACGGTGCTACTCTTGATATCCTTAAGTAATTACTGTGATGTGTTGGCCGAAGTTCATCAATAATTACAAAGATGAGTTCACATGCTACATGTACAGGGAATGCAATGATTCAACGATGCGTTGTATCTTGTTGGGAATTCCTAATTCAACCATAATAAAGTGGCATAAACATAGCAATAGTTTGGCTTTATCTACTTTTTGTATAGAAGGATGGAAGAGATAGGTGGAAACAAATCTCCTAAATCTTAAACATGGGCTGCAATATCTAAACTTATTAAAGGACTCTCAGTTTGAATATGAAAACGCCTATGATGTAATCATTGCAGATAGGCTTTGTCGATCAACTTTGGTGTAAATTATTTTAGATTTTAATTCACATTTAACATTTCTCTTGTTGGTGGAAGATATTAATTCTCATTGCTATATTATCATGACTGAAAATAGATGCGAAGAACTTTCTATGATCTGCTTACTTGCTATAAAAAAATATTGAGCAAATAATACTAAAATTTATGCTTTACTCTAACCTTTAGGAAAAGGTTCTTTTTGAGGCATCTAGTATTTTTATCAACGCGGATGTTGACCGAACTATTGGGCCTGGAGTTAACCTATGCAGAGGCCCAAGACTTAGAGAACCGATTACTAGATTCGATTGGGATCCAACTTAAGAAAGTAGTTTATATTGTTTCCATCTACGATGTTGGAAAATTATGCGTGAAGTGAAGAAACTGTTTGTTCCTCTCATCTTCTTTCTAGAATCTAAACTTCTCATCCCATTCTTATCTCTATCTCTAGTTAATTTATATTTTTCTCCTTTTAATTCAAGTGTTGTCGTTGTAATTTGGTTATCTTATTATATAATGTTTGGATATTTGTGTTGAAAATTTTGGTTTGTTTCACCATACTTTTTTTCAATAAAAACTTCTTAGAAAATTGTGTTGTCTTTAAAAAATTATAGTTTGCCGAATGAGATATGCATATTTTTGAGAGATAACATACAATGTAGAAATACTTCACTTTGAAGAATATTTGAAATAAAAGTATATCTATGTGATAATCTACGAATATGCTTTATTCTTTTTGGTAAATAAAAATGAAAAACTTTTAACTTTTAAACTCCGTATAAAATTTTATTGTTTATAATTTTCAAAGACTAAAAACTTCTATAGTTTTATATTATATATGAATTAGATTGTGCAATTTATTTGAGAATATGAAAACTTCACCTAATAAATCAGTGTTGTACGTTTTGTTTTCTACTCCGTTTAAATTTCAAGCGGAATTGAAGTCATAAAAACTTCACTGACATTCAAAGTTCATTCTATTGAATATTTGAAAAATATAAAATTTAATTTTTAAATATAAAAAAGTTTAAAAAAAATTATTTTCATTGTTAATATTTTAAATACCAAGTGGTATACTTAATTGTGATAGAGAGAAAAAAAAAAGGACTAGTACTTTAGTCATTGATTTTGTTCGTATGGTAGTTGCCTCTATGGAATGAACTTTGACATTGTGTAAAGATTGTCAAAGTGAATTGGAACACTTTTATCCTTTTGTAGAACAATATTCCCAAAAGAGATTTTATGCTTTCAATGGCAAATTTTATATATAGTATGGACAAAAAAATATGTGCAAAATTTATTTGAAAATATTTGGAAAATATATTGATAAAGGTAAAATTATATTTAATTACATTCTTGTATTATGTTTGACCCAAAAAAACTCTTAGAGTATATTTCATATTGTGATTGTGGAGTTTCTCTTTTACTAGTATGTGGTATGACTAGTATTAATCTATAAAACTTTATATATCTATCAACACAAATTTTATTATTTGTCATTATTACATAACTCAATAACCTCTGATGAATGAATTATTCACGAAATATTAAACCAATGACTCTCTAATCAAAATTAAGAGGAATATATATATATATATATATATATATATAAGTGTAACAGTCCAAAAAAAAATATGAATAAATAGGTACTTAAGGTGATTTAATAATTAATGAAAAATCTGAAATTTTAAGGGATAATGGTCTTATCGCGTGTTAATTGAAATAAAACCAGATTTGTATTAATTCAATTTAAAATATATTTGACTAATTCTTGAATTTAGTCTCCTAACCATAGTAGTTCTCTCTCTCTCTCTCACGCTTAATAACTCTCTCTCTCTCTCACGTTCCCCAGCTTTCTCACGTTTTTCTGTCAAATATCAACAGTTTTTCACGCTTGAAGAACTCACATGAAATTTTAAGAAAAACAAAGAAACCAAAAAAATGTTATTAAGGCGAAGAGAAGTTGTTCGTTGAGTGGTGTGGACGTTGAGGTAATTGGATTGATTTTTTGAGAGAGTTTTGGGTAGCGAATTCTTCGTTTGAACATCAATAAAGGTATGGGTTTCTCTCATGGAATTCTTTCTCCAAGAGTACTTTCTTTCGAACGTTTCTTAAACTCTTGAAACTAAGGTTGTTCCCCTTCGTATGTCCTTTTCCATAGCTCCCTAACGAATTTGTAGGATGGGTATGTTGTGCTGCTAGATTTTTTCATGAATGATGTGTTTAAATTAATATGGATGTGTTTATGTGCGGGAAATCACGATAATGATCATCAAAATATGACCGGAAAAGTTGATGTATGGGTGTGTATAGGGCAGTGTTTTAGGCACTGTTTTGGGGTGTATAAGTTGTGCATTTATCATGTATTTTATGTGTGTAATGGGTGTACAATGTGATGTTCATTTTGACGAAGTATAGTGAATTGAATGAACCATGAAATCTCCCTAAGAACTAATGTGAAATTTGATTAAAAAGTGAAGAAAAATCGTGGAATAAATTCCCAGAACTTGGAAATAGGCTTTAAAAGAATCTGGAAATTTTCGGACGTCAAAGAAAAAAAAAGTTTTGAGGCTGCAGGGATCGAACCCAGGACCTCACTGCAGCAGGCTTTAATAATAATAAAAAAAGGGTGCCAGGCGGGGCTCGAACTGGGGGCTGGGACCAGCAAATTTCGCTAAAAAAGAAAAAACATGGGGCAAGGGGGAATCAAACCCTCGCACCTGCCTTCCGCGAAAAAAAAAAGAAAAGGAAAAGAGGAGGGGGCTGGGGGGGATCGAACTCGCAACCCCCAGCTACGCGCGAAATAAAAAAAAAGGAACGCGAGGCGTGGGAATCGATCCCACGACCTCAAGGCTGAAGGAGGGGCGAAATTAATTAAGAAAAGAAGTGAGGCTGTGGGGATTCGATCCCACAACCTCACTGTTGCTCGCCCCATTTAAATGAATTAATGATAGAGGGGCTGTGGGGGTTCGAACCCACCACCTCACAGCCTCCTCTTCAGCGAAAAAGGGAGGAAAATAAGGGGGCTGTGGGGGTTCGAACCCACAACCTCCCCAATGAGGCGAATTTAGTGAATAAATTGAAAAAAAAGAGATTTGAATTAGAATTCTAATTAAAATAGAAAATTAATTATTTTATGTAAATATTGAGATTTAAATTAGAATTCTAATTAGAATAGAAAATTAATTCTTTTATGTAAATATGGAGATTTGATTTAGAATTTAAATTAAAATAGAGAATTAATTAATTCATGAAAATGTTGAGATTTAATTTAGAGTTCTAATGTTATGAACTTTAGAAATAAAATCAATGAAAAATATAAATGATATCCAAGTGATTCAAGATTTGGGTTCCCGTAACCAAACCTCCGTATTGATACATAAGTCATACGTGAGTAAAATATCCAAGAATAATGCCATCTACTTAGATAAAAAATCAAGATCTTGGTATATATACAAGATACATAAGTCTTGTAATACATAATCTTAGGAAAATAAGAATTCACTTAACGAACTATAAATGAAGCCCCATGGCTTGTATGTATAGAGACATAAGTTTAACATACGTTCAAGTATAATTGAACTTAAGATATACGTAATGAAATGAAGAAATAAACATCCAAGTAATAAGAGGTTAGTAACTATGAAAAATAAAGGTGCTAATAATGAAGAATGTGGTGACAATCATGATGTGAGGCTAATGTAAATGATGAGAGCAATCTCAAATAAGCCTAAGTAAATGTTACCAATACGTACTCACCAATGAGAGTGTAAGATAATGAAGAGACCAGTCTCTATGAACACTCTAATGAAAATATTGAGTTTAAAACACTTAATACTAATGATGAGATGAGAAATCATCTATTGAGCTATGATGTCCTCATACTAGAAGCCAACTTCCATGATGTATGAGTTGAATGTAATGGAACTTTATACCGAGCACCGATAGGCTAGCTATGAGCGGTGATGCCTTCTTTCGGGAAGGGCGGAGGTTCACGTAACTCTCATGAGATGAGACTGTCCGGCTTGCCGGGTATGTGTCTTCATACATCTCCTAGTCTTTGAACCTATATTGCCACTATAGGGATCTGGTGGGGTTAGATTCCCATATACGCTAGCATGTTATTGAATTGCTTTGGCCGGTGATTCGACCTCTTTTCTGTGTGGGGGAGACACTAGATTTCACGATGCTCACATGATCTATGTCGGTTAAAGTTAAAGTTCCCAATGAATGAATGAGGTCAGCCTCAAATGAATCATATAAAGAAATGAATGATACCGAAGGTGTTAGGATAGGATAATAAAGAGGTGATCTAGATTCAGGTAATGACATTAGGTTATTCCTGATCATTGCACAGCAAACCCGATGAAAGTCTTAAACTACACCCTAGATATAGCTGGTGTTCACACTGGCCTATGAATGAACTGAAATGAGGTACGTATGAATGAATGAAGCAGACTCTGTGTTTTCTAAAGAAGGCTCCCTAGTTGAGGTCCCATATGTTGAGCCCTCATTTTAGGAAGTCTTAATATCAACTCCATGATAACAAGGTCTCATGGTATATGAATGAATAATATGAAAGAAACTATGTGTTATATGTTATGTGCTATGTGAAGATGTTATGTGTTGTGTGCCATATGATAATTATAATGATGCGTGTCACTCTCATGGCATAACTTTCCCAATCTCAATTTAGCAAGTCCACTGACTTGACTTCCAAACATCAAGTTGTTAGGAAAGAGCTCTTCTTCGTCATGCATGTCCCTAGTGTGTGCTTGCATATACCCATACTTAGTACAAGTGTGTACTAATTCCATACAAACATCTACTTTTAGGTGCAGGCACAGGTGGACGGTAGAGCTACAGGTTCGTTGTTGCAGCTATCCAGACGTCAGCATTCATACGGAGTTTGGTAGGTCCTCATGCTTTCGAGGATGCTACTGTTTTACATTCTAGCGTAGTTTTAGAATTGAGCTAGTGGAGCATGTTCCACTGGCGTTTCTTTCCTACTTTGGTTCAGACTTTGTATTGGTGTTATTTTGACCGATATACAATTAATACTTAATGAATTATTTCTTTAAGTTGCTTATCTCTTAAATTGTTAGATGGTTGATGATGAACAATTACGAAATATAAAGAATGTTTGGCAAGTATGATTAAAGAATCAAAAATTTCAAATATTCCGCTAAAAATTAACCTATGTAAAGTAAGAATGACGTAAGTAGGCTTGTTTGCGACCTCTGAGAGGTCAACGACGCCGGTCTCGTCTGGGGTCTAGATTCCAGTCGTGACAATAAGAGTACCCTATGGTCGTCTACGTGGAGCCACCATAGGATAGAATTTCCTTTTAAATTTATTTATTTTCAAAACTAGTCTTCCTCTTTCAAAAAACTTTTTTTCTTTTATGAAAGAGTGTCAATTAAAATATTGGGGTTTTTTTTCATGAAAATTTTTGTTTATTAAAATACAACTATGTGTATACATATGAATATTTGTGGAAAGTCATTTATCATGGGTGTGTTGTAAAAAAAATACTTACGTCATATTTCCCTTATTGGACCCATGAAACTATGTTTATGTGTAATTCTATAGCAATAAAAGTGAAATTTATAGAAAGGTCATTCTAAAAGGGAAATAAAATTTGACAAAGTGGTAACTCTAAACAATGTTTATATCAAATAAAATTGTACTAAGTAGAACAAGATATTTGTGAGAGAAAAAACTACCTCACGGAGGTATTAAAAAAACTTTTTATTTTTATTTGTTCTTCTTTATTGAGTCAAACTGTTTGTGACATGAACGCTTAGGACATGTCAATTACAAAACATTTTAATGAAAACTGATCAATTTAAAAGTTTTTTCTAAATTTGTGTGCAATAAATTAAAATGTCAAATTTATGTTGAATCTAAGTATGTTAAGCATTCTTGTAAATCTGTTGAAAGGAATTGTATTTCCCTTAGGTTTATTTATACAGACATTTTTTATATGAAATCAACGCCATCTCTAGAGGGAGAAAAAGTATCTCATATTTTTATTAACAATTGCATTAGATACGATTATGTCTATTTATTGAATGGTAAGGATTAAGAAATATAAATGTCTAGGCAATACAAAATTGAAGTAGAAATTCAGTTGGAACAAAAACATAAGCAGAGTTATAGAGATGGAGAGGTCAAATATGCTCTTGTCGAAATACTTTTGGGAAGAAAAATTATCCATAAAACAACTTTCATACTCACCTTAATCTAAAGGAATTACAGGATAAAAATTAACTTTTAATGAAATAATGGATGCATTACTTATAAGATTTGTTTTACCACAAAACTTTTTTGGAGAAGCTATCTTTAAGAAAAATGGTACAACAAAAAGTTTTGTTCGTACATAAACAAAGCAATAAAAAGGTTTTTTTTCAGGACACAATCTAATCCATATTAAAATGAAAAAGAAGGAATTCCAATTTGAAATATTTCTAAGTGTTCGAGTGTCTACCAAAATTCCAAGTTCTTATTCAAAAAGGATCAACATCGGACCAAAGAATGTGAATTGTAAAATTGAACTTGAGTGTTCTAGTGATGATTCTAACAAGACCTTGCAAAGAACCAACGGAGATTGTACTTGATGAATAAATTTAGAGGCATCATAAATATCAATGGACATCTACTTCATTCAAATTTGATTTTGTAACATTTCTTCATGAAAGTAATTCTTATATTTTTAATGAAGTTATGTCTTCTGCGAACTATATCTTTGGGAAAGAGATTGTCAATAGTGAGATTGATTGAATCTTTAGTAATCACACTTGGAGGCTGATTGATCTCCATATCTGCATTATATGACCTTCAAATTAATTAAATGGATGTGAAAAACTTTTAAATAGAGAATTGGGGAAAGATATTTACTTGGAACAACCCCAGATTATTATGGTTCCTGGGTGCAAACTTGTTAAGACACTTATGGACTAAAACAGGAACAAAAATAATGATACGCAAAATTTGACCAAACCATGTGGACAAATGAATTTAAAAATAATGGAAGTGATACACATGTTTAGATTAAAGAAACTCAAAATCACAAGGTCACTGTTTGTTTGTATGTTGATGACATGCTAATCATCAGAAAAGACACTTATGAGATAAATACTTCGAAACATATGCAAGAAATAAAATTTGAAATATCTTCGAGTTGCTGATGTGATCTTAGGTTTAAGAATTCTTAAGAATACACAATGTTTAGCATTGTCATAGTCTCATTACATTGAAAATGTAATTGACAGGATAAACTAATTGGAGTTTGGTTCATCAAAGATTCCAATAAATGTGAGCTTTGAAATTTAAAAGAATGAAGGTTAAAGTTACTCAAAAATTAATTATGCCAGAGCATTGAAAGTATGATGTATATCATGAAGTGTACGGAATCAGATATAGTATAGGTTATTAGTTTATGGAGTAGGCTCATTAGTAATTCTAATCAAACTCATTAGCTAAAAATGAAAATATTTTAGGGTATTGAAAACATAATCAATCTTATCTGTTCATTATAATAAATTTCCAACAATATTGACAAACTATAGTAATGCAAATTGGATCGCAAGTAAAATGAAGAAAATCCACGAAATGATATGTATTTGCTCTTAGTGGAGGATAAGTTTTTTCTGGAATCTTCCAAATAGACTTTTATCGCTCGCTCTATAATAGAATATGAATTTATCTCTCCAGATGAAGCTGGTAAATTAGTTAATGGCTCCGATATTTCTTAAAAGACACTTTCTAGACCAAAATGCTTTGCATCAGTATGCACACACTTTGATAGTCAAGACACAATACGTGGGTAATAGAACATGATTAGAATAGAGACCCAAATGTGAAAGCCCGAATTAACTCATAATTGTATGCCTACTGTAATCTTCAAATTGAGTGACTACTATAGGAAAATGGCTGAGGAGTGCCGATACAGTATTATTGGCAAGTTTGTTTGAACAAAGCCTAATATAGAACACATTCACTGAATCTTTTATGAAAAGATATCTCTCAAAGGAGACATTAAAATAGGTGCGCATCATTTATTATGGTGTTTATTGATGTCACAAATGATGATTATTGTAAAATAATGATATGTTTCAAAAGGTCAATTGAAATGATGGTACGGTTATGTTGCTGAAAAAATGGACCCAATATTATAGACCAGAGGAATATTCCCATTGTTCGGTTATGGGTCTAATTGAAAATTTTACCATACCAATGTCATACATCATATTAAGTTACACAAATCCTTTATATCTTGATAGTGCTACGGAATTTTGATAGACCTGGAATGGCAATAGTAAGGATTGATGTTTACCTCGGGAAGCCAAAACGTAGATCTGTTTCGGTTAGGCTAGTGGATATTGATAACACACTAAAAGGTTTCTGTGAAAAGTTGGTATATGAGAGCTTCCCCAAGTAGTGTAAACTCTTGGGGCATTTAATCCTTCAATTTAAAGCACTGGAGAGGGAAAAAGAGTTGAAGAACAAGGAAATGCTACTAAGAAGAATGATATGTTTATACAGATGGTACAAAAATGGATAAAGGGATTAATGCTGATGATTTAAAGGATACCTTAGCCAATAACATAGACAACATTATTGTTTCTACTTCAAATCTTTTAGTACCAACAGTTGACAATTTTTACTACCAATGTGATGAATTTCGGAAAAAAAATTTACAACAATATTTTGCAATGCAATGTTGAAATTAAAGACATTCAAATAAAATTCTACAAAAGACAATGTCATTGAAGGTGTTTTTGAAGAACAAAACCAAACGAAGAAGAAGCAAAATAAAGGAATTTTGCAAGTTCAAAAATAATGAAAAGAATACAAAATCTACTACAAAAGCAAAATTGAGTAGTATTTTTTCAATTGCAGTAACTAAAGCAAAGGAAGAGTATTTAGTTAAGATGAATATGTTTTTTTGAATTTTACCTACGTTGATTGAACTTTTGAGATATTTTAGGGTGTTTTAAATTTCAAATTATGTATATTATGTTTTTTTCATCTATATACAGCCCCTAAATTTTTAAGAAAATTACAGAAATAAATTGAAAGCTTTTGAAAATCATTTAGATCCCCTAAACTTTGCCAAGTCGCTCATTAATTCTACACCTCATTCCCCTACCATTACAGCAAGTGTAAGATCTTACAGTGAATTGAGTGTCGAGTATAGATTCGCTCTGATCATGTAGACGGCTGGGGCCGGCCGGCCCCTAGATCTAAAAGGATTCAGCCATAGGTCTGAGCAGATATCGTTTGTCCACAAACAAAACAAAAGAAGGTTGGTTTTAAGTAGTAGTTCATGAGACCTCGAATTCACATGTTCTAGCGTGCATTATGCCAATAGGTTCCACCACCAACTCCAGCTGAGAAGTTGAGTCACCCTTTTTTTTTCTTCAGAAATAGAATAAAATAAAGAATGAGATAGTCTATATCCTGTATCGATCATAGGATCACTCTATGAATTGGTTAATTCTCTGTGACCTCCATAAGACCACAATCATCCATACAAATTATGAAGTCCAAGCTCTTGGATACAGTATGCGGCACTCCACCCTTCTACTCATCAGCATTCAAAATAGTATTGAAATTTCTGAACATAGACCAAGGACCATTAACAATACCACAAATTATGCGAAGACTTATACATAATCTTATTCTTCTGCTAGAGTTGCTTTTAGCATATATATACTGTTCCCCAAATATCATATGAGTCACTGATCTTGTTGACCATAAAGGTGAGTTCTTGTTTGTGATGTGAGACGACGATCCAATATATGGAGTCATTCCAAAAACACCAAATCTTACTGTTGATATTGGAAATAGAATGATCAAATCCAAATAGAGTTCTAAATTCTTCAATATGAATGGGAATGAGGAAGGGTTCTGGTAAAGATTGCCCAGTCTCATGAGTCTGTCAAATGCCCCATTCTTTTGATTGCTTTATTCATTTAACACTCCAGCTGACAAGAAGGGCTTGATTGACTTCCTTTTTTTCTTTATTTCCTTTGTTTTTTGCCTCATGAAGAAAGACCATTTGTGTCATTGATATGCTTAATATCCTTTTCGAAGGGGTTTTCGGGATCCTTGAGGATAGAAATAGCCCTTGGATCCTCATCTTGTCTGAATTCCTCATGTGAATCTTTGACTATGTTTTCCATATCCATATCATTAATTTGATTTTTATCATGCCGTTGAAAGTTACCTATTTTTGGAGTTCTAAAATTAACAATAAGTTTCCCATTAATATCTTTGAAATTAGTAGTCCCTGATAGAGTAACATGTAATTCTTAGTCAAATAGATCTTCCACTAGGTTGGTGCTTCCTTGAGATCTGGTTAGCATCTCTCTATTGCTATTGTTGTGTTCTTGAATTCTTCTGGTGTTGTGTACAAACATCTCATTGTCGGACATTTGATGCACTTCTAGAATCTTAGTAGTGTCTTTTTTTAGTGTTAAAACTCATTGTCGGACATTTGATGCACTTCTAGAATCTTAGTAGTGTCTTTTTTAATGTTAAAATACTTTGGTATCTTTCTTTTGCTCCTCCTTTGCTTTTGTACTCTTCTTGTTCCACAATCTACATTTCATAGCCTGAATTGATTTCGATACAGTAGAAGTCTTTTTATTCTTTTTTTTTTCTTTCTTCTTATTATTGGAAATATTCTGAAGCAAATCCTGAGAACTCTCTCAAGACACGTGTTCAGAAATTGCATTTATTTATCCTCAAGCGTGCTACTCTTCTCCTCTTCATGTACATTTCCTTTTTCTTTGATGTTCTTGATCCTTTCTTCGAATTTCATCTAGTTTGATTTTGTTTTGTTATCAATATTGTTCTTCTGGGGTTCCCTTTGTTTAGTTTTGTTAATTCGGTGTTGGTTTGTCTTATCCCCTCTAGGCTTAAAATTCTCTAACCTTTGAACCTATCATGTTGGCTAGTGTAGGAGCAGTAGGAATATCAGCAGCCTTCGTCACATAAACATTAGTAGCATTAACCTCTGAACTTATCATCTTTGCATTAGAAATTTTCTGAAGTTTTGGTACTTAAACTTTTGAAGTAGAAGCAATAGTGTTGTCAATGTTATTGTCTAAAGTCTAATTAAAATCAAGAACATTAATCCCTTTAGCCATTTTGGTCGCATTATCTATAGAAACAGTAGCATTCTTCATGTTCTTCAACTCTTTTCCCTCTATATTGAAGGACCGAATGCCCCAAATGTTTTCCATACTTGGAACGCCATCATATTAAAACATTTGACAGAAAATATTTAGTCGGTTCTCAGTATTCTCTTGCCTAACCAAAACAGATCTATGATTTTTCTTAGTGAGGTAAACTTCAATCCTCAGTTTTGCCGTTTCAGGTCTATTGAATATCAGTAGTAGTATTGAGATATAAAGGGTTGGCTACAGGGATCAAGTTTTTCTCACATAATTGTTAGAACAAAAATACTCCAGAAACTGATTTGAAGAATACATATCGAGTGAACTTATGGAATTTCATGTATGTATTAATCTACAAATGATCTGAATTTATACAAGGAAAAAACATTGTTATTTCCTACCCCGTAGAAACTTACAAAGTGGATGTTAAAACTAAATAAGAACATTTGTCACTAACTACCATTAAAGGGGACACTAACTTCTGAAGGTAGAGCAATTAATGTTGACTAAGTCAAGATAAAAATAGGAAGCACTAAACTGAAATAAGTAAAAAATAGTTACATTTTTAAGCTGCAAAAAAAATAGCATTTGTCTAACAATCCTCATTTGCATTTTAATGGAAAACACTAATTTTTTGCCTCAGATATTCAAACATTTCCTTCGGCAAAGACTTAGTGAAAATTTTTGCTAGCTGGTTCTCTGATGAATAATGAACAAGCAACACTTCATTAGATAGTTTTACTTATCTAATCAAATGAAACTTGCTATTGATATGCTTCTGTTCGACCATGAAACACTAGATTTTTTGAGATTGAAACTACTGAACTGTTGTCTAACATGATCTTGGTAGCTTCTGTTAGCTTCTGTTTTTTCAAGACCCAAGTCCTTCAACATCTTCCTTAGCCAGATCGCTTGATTCGCACTAGATGCAACAACTATGTTCTTATCTTATGCTGTTGATTGAGTTTTTGTTTCTTGTTTCTTAGAGCTCCGACCAAAACAACTTGTCCCCAAACACAAAAGATATCCAGTGATGCTTGTAGAATCATTATCTTTGCTACCCCAATCACTAATAGAGTACCCGATAAAGTTCATATTTACTTCGGAGTTGTTGGGAATAAAGTTTCAAACTTGTTGGTTCCTTTAATATATGTGTTATAACACACTTTTAACCGTTCTAAAGTGTGTGAATCTTGGCGGATGCATGAACCAAGAGAACAAAGTTACGACAAATAGAATTTTAGGTCGGCTTGCGGTTAGATAAAAAAGACTTCTATGTAAGCTTTTATACATACTATCATCAACTTATTCACAATCCTTATCCTTGCAAACATTCACACCATTAGATATTGGAGTACTCATAGGTCTACAATCGTGCATTTTGAACCTGTTTTGAATATCCGAAATTTATTTATGTTGCACATGAAAATTCCATCACTAAAATGCAACACTTCCATGCGAATAAATTACTCCATGACTCCAAGATCAGTCATTTAAATGATTTTCTCTATTTTTTCCTTGAACATTTTGATTAGTTCAATTTTGCTTCATGTCACAAACATGTCATCCACATAAAGTGACATTTAAGGACACCTGTAAAAACTTAAACATACAAAACTACGTAACTTTGAATTCTACTAAAGCTATGTTTGATGAGACGATTGTCCATCCTCTCATATTATGCCCTTAGGGCTTGTTTTAGGCCATACAAGGCCTTTGTTAAGTGATGAAATTAATCCATTTTCCAGGAACTGAGAAACCATAGGTTAATATATATAGATCTCTTCAGCGAGCAAACCATCGGATAAAAATAGTGAATTTTTATAAAGTTGATGAATATGTCAGGAACAATGAAATTCAAATGCAAGAATAAGCATTATTGAGTCATACCTAGCTACAAGAGAAAATGTTTCTCGGTATCCCCAAAATTTAATTTGTATGTCCCTTCCCCACCAATCTAGCCTTATGTTTGCTAATTCTTACATCGAGATTGAGTTTTGTGTTAAAAATCCAGTTTACATCAATTACCTTGTGATTTCTAGGTCTGTGAACAAGCTGCCAGGTTCCGTTCTTCTCAATCATGTCCAGTTCATCTTGCATAGCTTTCCTCTATGGCTGAAAGTCTTGTGCTTCAGCATAGCTTGTTGGTTGAGAGGAAAAAAATACAAAGTTGTTCTCAATAATAGAATATAATTAGTCTTAAGAAATATAAATCATTTCACATACCTATTTGAATTACTACAAACTAAAAAAGAAATACAATGTTCTGATTGAAAAATACAAATGCTGAGTAAAAGAAAAATATTTGACATACAAAAATTAATATGAATACAATCATGGTATGGATACAATTAAAATTCCTTCTCTCATTCACTGTTTCATCCTCTGATATGTTCTTTTTTCTGATATTTTGTTACCATATTCAAATCAAAATTTGTATTCACCTGTACATCTATTAGTAACCCTATAAATAAAATTTAAAATTATTAACTATGAATGTATATATATTCAAAGAAAATATAATGTGTGAATGATAACGTAGATTACTACAATTTATTACATCTTAAATATAAAAACAAAATCACAAAAATAACAAATAATTAAGTTTAAAAGACGAAAAATTCAAAATACAGAGAATAGGAAAATGTAATAAAATACTTATTATATATGAAAACCTAACAAAAATATAAACAATATTGTTTAAACATAAAAAAATTGAAATATGAAATACTTGGTAATTATGAAAATAAAATTACAAGACATCTCACAGAATATTTGTTAACTTCAAATTTACCTTTATCAATGAATAAAAATTATTTGAGCTTATTGTGAGATGTCTTGAATGGAGCATAGGAATTTGGAAGAAATGATTTTTTTGAAAAGGAAATGAGATAACAATGGTTAAAAGGAGAAGATAGAGAAAGGAGTAATTTGCTATAGAACCTCGAAAGAGGGGTAAGTGTGTAACGGGGGTATTTTTATTTATATTTTTTACGGACGAGGGAGTGAAAAAAGGGTCTTATTTGAGCATGATTTGAGAAATAAATGGAAAATAAATTAATTATATTAAGATACAATTTA
Source organism: Solanum pennellii (assembly GCF_001406875.1). Taxonomy (NCBI): domain Eukaryota; kingdom Viridiplantae; phylum Streptophyta; class Magnoliopsida; order Solanales; family Solanaceae; genus Solanum; species Solanum pennellii. Next base: position 55,584,013 of record NC_028643.1, read on the forward strand.
TCTTCTAAAATATTGACATTATTTATAATTGTTTTAAAGTGTAGATGTTTTTAATAATTGTGTTAGGGATTGTGACTAGTTTGTTAATTTTCTTTAAACTAATGGAAGGATAATAAGGTTAATTAAAGATTAAACATTAAACATTTACTATATTTGATTTAATAAATGATCCATGATATAGAGACATTATTTTTAAAAGATTATTGAGTTACCCTTTTTGCTCATACTCATTAAATTTAATAAAAATAAAATTTAAAATTTACCCTCGTAGGTCCTAGCTCCTATTCATCATATGAAATAATAGTATAAATATCACCAATTTTATAATTCAATATTTACCTTTTTAATTTCTACTCAACAAGTTAGATTAAATTCTATTACAAATTCTTTCCTATAGTCCTATTGATAAAATAAATGATTAAGAAAATAAAATAAATAAAATTCAAAATTTCACTCTTGGCTCCTGCTAAACAAAATAAATAAAACAAGATTTCAATTTTTACATTCCTAGCCCGTACTCATCAACTCAAATGCTTAAGAAAATATCACAAGAAATAAAATTTGAAATTTATATTTTTTAACTCCCACTCATTGAATTAAAAAATATAAAGTTTAAAATTTATCCTCGTGACTCCTACTCATCAAATTAATCAAATAAAATATTATTAATAATAAAGAAAAACAACTAATCCTCAAGGATCCTACTCATCAAGACATAAAGTATTACCCTGATGTTTACAATTTTCCTATACATACAAATTTCTTCAACTATAAGTTTTTTTCATCAACTCTCTGTTATTTTCTTTGTCTAGATGTCAAAGAAAAGTTCTTTTTTATTTTCATAAATCAAAGATTGATCCTTTATCTTTTATTTTTGTTTGTAGGGTTGTTTAATCACATGGTTTGGGGTTTGATTTCTGTATGAATTTATAATCATTATGATTAATGATTGATTCTTTTTCATTATTTACTAGATGTAATGCAACAAAGAAGAGGCCATAAAGGCTAGAGACGTGGCGGAAGAGGTGATGGGAAATAATAGAAAGTGGACATAAATAGAATCAAGTGATAATTGTGAAGTAATTGATCATCTTTTTTGGAAAGAAATTCATTGTATTAATGAGGAAAATAGGCTAAGATCTACAGGGCACATAACGTGTGTAATTTATTTGATAATTTAAGTGACGAAGATGAAGATGGAGATGAAGAAGATTCTTCTAACCGATGTAAGGTGGTTTGATTTACATATCCTACTAAGGAGTCTGAGGTTCAACTGTTGTTTTATGCTGAAAATCTCAATGGAAGGAGAACAAATTAAAGGACTGTGAAGAGAGATTGAAGAATATAAAGATGGATAATGTGAATGCAGAAGGAAGTATTGATATAGGGCCTTCTATGAAGATGACATGTATGGATAAAGATGATGTTTCTAAAGGATCTTTTAAAGAAGACCCTGTCTCATTACCTACCTACCAATCCCAAAGAGCGACATGTCATGTCCCGCCACTTGTCCAAAAAATATATTGCATTGGAGAGGCATAGATGACTCCAGAATTAAGGAGAGGCTTACTGAGAATTCTAGAACTCCTTAAATAATTCAAGAATGCCTTAGAATATCCTAGAGTATGTATAATTCTCTAGAAAGGGGATCAAAGGGTAAATGTCTTACGGACTTGTAAAGTAAATGTTAATTTAACTTTACTCCTTAGGAAGTAGTATAAATAGAGGTGCCTCTAATTTTCAAAGGCACCAAGCAAAGTTGTAAATCATTCTCAAAAGCAATCCAAAACATCTTCAAGGTTCTCTGTTTTGATCTTTGTATGTGTTTTCCAAGAATTCTCTTAGCAATCTAAAGTCTTAAAGTCTTCCTTGAACTACAAGACCTTGAAAGATTAGTGTGTAAGTTGTCGAGGGCCACACAGATTTTTAGCAAATGCTCTAATTATGTGACAAAGTGGTATCATAGCGAAGGTTTGAACTAGGGGAATAGCTACGAAGGGAGACGTACATGGCGCTACCACCACCAACATAAATTTTTTATGGTGGAAAGAAGAACCGAACGGGAAAGAAGCATCAAAAGGGAAACGGGGAGGTTCTACCCAATTCCACACCAAGAGAGGAGCTAACATCTGATCCTCCCTCAGCAAACAAAGCAAGTGACAATGAACTTCCCGAGGACGCGATCGAAGTCACCCCTAGAAAAGAATGGGTTTTTCGGGTGAAAATTGTGAGGCGGGTCGTGGCAATACAATGCCGGTGTATTAATGTAAGTGAAGGAAAGTTTAAGACCCTTGAGGAATTCACCCTTGAAGAGACCGATAACATCCGTAAGGAGTTGGAGGGTCTCCATCGGGCCGAGTTCGAGATGGAGGCCATCACTTCCTTTGAGTGTCGGCTCATAGAGGCACTAAGCACGATCAAAACTCTGAATGCTGAAGTAAAACCACTTAAGGAAGGTACATATACTAGAGAATCTACATTACCTAACAATGATATGGAGTGCAGGGTCGATGCTCCCAAACCACCTATATTCAAAGGTGTCTGTGATGCTAAGAGGTGGAGAACTTTCTGTGGCACCCGGAGAATTACTTCAAGTGTAGTCGGGTGAAGAACTAAGAGAATAAGATCAACACTTGCGTGTTGTATCTTTCAAGATGGCCATGCTATGGTGGAGGTGCAATGAAGTGGAGATTGTGAAGGGAATGTGCACCATCAATGCATGGGATCAATTATGCAAGGAATTCAAGAAAACCTTCTTCCCTAACAACATCATGCATTAGGTTAAGCGGATGTTCTGGGAATTGAAGCAAACGGGAAGCATTCGGGCGTACGTGAAGGAGTTCACAGATCTAAAATTTCAAATTCCAAACCTCACAAACTAGGATATGTTGTCCAGTTCATGGACAGGCTGCATAATTGGGCAAAGGCAGAGTTGGAGCATCGATAATTCAAGACCATAGACGAAGACATCATGTAAGACAAGTCCATGATGGACTTTAAGAACGATCGACATGACAAGGCAAAGGGCAAAGATGGTAGGAGTAGTCATGCAAAAGGTGTGGGAGATCGTAGCCGAGACAAGCAGCAGCTAGAACATCCCAAGTAGCATGATCCCCACAAGTCAAACAACAAGCGGTTCGTGCGCCAACACTACACGGAGAAGCGGGTACATACTAACAAAAGAGATGGCTTCTACATATGTGGTGGACCGCATGGATATGCCACTTTCCCCAAGATGTAGAACCTTGGTGCAATCCTACTCGAACAAAAGGACAAGGACGCATAATAGCAACGACATGATGCGAGCATGACGCAATTGGGCATGGTAGGACTAAGTAGTGCTATAGCCAAGTAGATAGAGAAGCTAGGAGACTTTATCACGTAGTATCATCTCCATAAATGGACGGCCAACTTTTGCCATGGTATACTCTGGGGCCGAGGTTGATATCATGAACAAGGTGGTACCAGAGAGGTTAGGGTTAAACTACACCCTAAGAAGAAACCGCCTCAAGATGGTTAATGCCCTACCGACTCCCGTGTGCGGGGTCGCATAAGTAGTGAGCATCACATACGAAAGTGACAAGGTAAGACAGACTTCACCGTCAGTCATTCTTGGACAAGAGTTTTTCTAGTTATGCCACACAATGATCGAACCTTACCTCCAAAAAATCCTTTTCATGGAGAGGTAATAGTCATGTATTGTACCTTTATTGAAAGTATTGAAGAATGAAAGACGCACCCACCTGTCAGCCATGCAGATGTGAAGGGCATGTAGAAAGAAGAGTCGGTGTTCCTGGATACCATTGCAAATTCGGGAGAAGACCTTGTCACCAATTATAGAGAAAGTCATTGAATAGAACAAAAACGTGATGTCGAACGATCTGCAAAAGATTCTACCTCCTAAGCAGGAGGTCGATCACAAGATAGAGCTGAAAGTGAGAGCCAAGCCACCCGCACATGCACGTTATCGCTTGGCTCCTCCAGAATTAAAGGATCTAAGAAATCATTTAAAGGAGATCCTTGAGGCCAATCACATCTGTCCATCAACGAAACCTTAAGACGCACAATTGCAATTCAAGACAAAGAAGGATTGGTCGTTGTGTTTAAGCATCAATCATCAGGCGCTCAATAAGATAACTGTTAAGAAAAAGTTTCTTATCCCACTAATTGCACATTTATTCAATAGACTTGTACAGGCCATATACTTTAACAAGATGGACCTCATGAAAGGCTACTACCAAGTGCACATTGCTGAGGGGGATGAGCCAAAGACAGCATGCGTGGAAAAATATGGAGTATATGAGTGGTTGGTGATGCCTTTCGGCATTACCAACGCACCCGCCACCTTTGGCACAATGATGAACAAGATATTTAACCCCCACTTGGACCAGTTCGTGGTGTTATACTTGGATGACATAGTCATCCATAGCAAAACCTTGGAGGATCACATGTTGCACATTAAGAGAGTCTTCCAAATCTTACATGAGAACTAGATCTATGTAGAGCGGGAGAAGTGTGAGATTGCCAAACACGAGACACACTTCTTAGGACTTATCATCAACAAAGGCAAGCTACGAAATAACGACGTGAGGATCTGGGAAATCCAAGAGTGGGAGGAGCCCACAAAGGTGACCGAGGTGCGATCGTTCCTTAGACATTCAACCTATTATCGAAGGTTCATTACTGGCTACTTCTATAAAGTTACTCTAGTGACCAAGTTGTTAAAGAATAATAAGCTATGTGTTTGGAGCGAGAAGTTCCAAAGAGCGCTCGAAGGTCTCAAGGTAGCAGAGTGGATATCCGATCTTGACGTTGACAAACTTCTCCAAGAACATCGAAGTACATGTATATGCATATTACTTTGCCATTGTAGGATTCTTAATGCAAGATATAAAACCAATTTCATTCCAGAGCGATAAAATAAACAAGGACGAATAGTGGTACACGGTGCAAGAAAAGGAAATGACGGACACCGTGCATTACATACGCACATCGAGACACTACTTAATAGGGTCCAAGTTAGTGGTCAAGACCAACGTGGACACTAGCTAATTCCAGTCACAAAAGAAGATCACCCCGAACCTGGGTAGGTAGCGAGACTTTCTAGCAGAATTGGACTATGTCATAGAGTATAAGTTGGGGAGAGAAAATATTGTGGCCTACACATTAAGAAAAACTGACGATCTTGCTTCCATCACCACAACTCACTGTGACATTCACGATGCAATCAAGAATAGCATGCAACACGATCCATAGGCAAAGAAGTTAGTAGAGCTGGCTGCCCCAGGCAAGATTATGAGCTTTTGGATGGAAGAAGGCCTCTAGCTTAATGTAGGTCAAAGGGTCTAAGTACCCAATTTTGTATCAATAAGGCGGTGTATTATTAAAGAAAGCCACGACATTGTGGGCTGGGCATCAAGGGAAGTGAAGAACAAAGGTTTTCATCGAGGCTATCTATTTCTAGACATGCATTCGAGACGACATCGTGTGCTATGTGAAAACTTGTATGACAAGCCAACAAGACAAGTGTAGAAAAGACAACTGTGAGCACTACTGGAGCCACTACCAATGGTCGAACGACCATGGGAGAGCGTTACTATGGACTTTATTACTTCCCTACCAATATTTGATGGGTATGGAACAATAGTGGTCTTGGTGGACAGGTTTTCAAAGTATGATACCTTCATGACTTCCACATCAAAATGCACAACAAAAAAGTCTACTCGATTGCTCTTTAATAACATGGTAAAATATTGGGGACTGCGGAGGCATATCATTCGCGACCATGACCCTCGCTTTACCGGGAACTTATGGAGGGAGTTGTTCAACGTATATGACACAAAACATCACTTCTTCACAAGTTTCCACCCGTAGACCGAAGGCCAGATAAAATGTGTCAACACCTTGCTAGAGTGATACCTAATAAACTATGTCAGTGGACACAGAATGGATAAGGCCATACTCATATATATGGTATAATTTTCATAAAATTTGCAAAGGAGTGAGTCTACCTAGTGCAAACTCTTCGAATTGGCGATAGACCAGCAGCCACAGACTCTGCATTCGTTACTGGCTTCTTTTGAAGGAAAGAGTTTTGGAGCCTACCATTTTGCCAAAGGATGGTTGGAGCACCTTGACAATTCCAAGTCTTACTATGAAAAGCCAGCCAAGAAGATAAAGAATTTTGCCGACCTCAAGCGTTGTCCAACGAATTATAAAGAAGGCGACATGGTCTTGGTGAAATTCAATAAAAGAATGTTGAAGCCACTTAATGGTGTTCATCAAAACTTAGTGCAAAACAATGAGGGTCCTTTCAAGATCTTTGGAAAGGTGGGAAAGATCAAATACAAGTTGGAGCTACCACGACACTTCCAAATCCACCCAGTCTTCCATGCCAGCGTCCTCAAGCTGTACAATGAGGACAAGGTGGATCCTAGCCAGAACCGATCCCAAAGGGTACCCATTAGTGCCACCGCCTCCCATGACCGAGAGATTAAGTCCATTTTAGATTATCAGGCCAAATAGAAGTGAGGTGAACAAGCCAGCTCCATATTCCTTGTGCATTAGAAGGGACAAACTCGGAGAAAGCCACATGGGAGAAATATGAAGACTTGTGGCAATTTCTACAACAAGTCAGAGAATTTTTGCAGCAGCAGTGCGCTGCGGTACTCGCATCTTCAGGTGTGGGAGAGTGTCATGTCCCACAACCAGTTATGTAATGTTTTGAATCTATAATAGTGTAGAATACTTTAGATTAATGGAGAGGCCTGCGGAGAATTCTAGAACTCCCTAGATAATTCAAGAACGTCATAGAATATCCTAGAGTATGTAGAATTCTCTAGAAAGGGGACAAAGGGTAAATGTCACAGGGATTTGCAAATTAAATATTAATTGCATTTTGGTTCTTAGGAAGTAGTATAAATAGAGGTTCCTCTAATTTCCAGAGGCACAAAGCAAAGTTGTAAAACATTCTATAAAGAAATCAAAGCCTTCTTCAAAGTTATCTCTTTTGATCTTTCTAAGTCTTTTCCAAGCATTCACACATCTATTTATGTCTAAAAGGCTTACTTGAACTAAAAAAACCTTGTGAGATTAGAGAGTAAGTAGTCCTGGTATGCACAGAGTTTAAGCAAATACTCTTAGTCTATGACAGACAATAATTTCGTCGACTCTGTAAATTCTACTTAAAACTGTGGTGCATCAATACCTAATAAGGTTTTTGAATCGGAGTTTTACAGATTTGCCACTAAGAGATCAGTGGAGAAGTTTAACATTGGTCAATGTTGGGAGATATACAACGAGGAAGATGATATGCCTCAGTACTATGGGCAGATAAACAAGATAGATATTCTCCCTGCATTTGTGTTGCATGTGACATGGTCTTATGTGTGTCCTGTCCGTAAAAGTACGATAAAGGGAAACAATAAAACAATGCCAATTTGTTGTGGACTATTTTAGTTTTGAAGCAGTAAGCTGAACAAATATACTGTAACTAACAACATATCACATACAATACTTTTTGAACCTTTGAAAAATTGTTTATATAACAGGTGAAGTTTGGGTAGTATATAAAAACTAGAGTGCTCTCAGAGCTTCTTAGGTTCTCTTATAAAATTCTTTCTTTTTTCTTAACCGAATAGAGAGGTGTCATCTTGGGAGGTTTTTGGGAGATTTACCTAGAAGGAATGTGTCTGTATTTATTGTGTACTGATTTAAGCATCAAACTTTTCTTTTCTTTATCATAGACCAAAATGTGAAGAGTTCTTGTCTATCTCTAAAAATTTAATATGCCTTAAAAGAAATTCACGTTTCAAATCTATTATTGAGAATAATTTTTCAATAAGACTTTGAAAATTTATTTCTTATATTCTCTTTTTAATAATTGTGAGTTTTAATGCAATTATTGTCAATTACTATGTCATATATTCCCAAATAATACAATTGGGTTTGTCCTTTATCTTCAAAGAAAACAGTTAGCAGTCTGAACTGCATATGACATAGTTTCTATCCGCAACGGTTACTTTGTGAGACGTCTCTTTAACAATACTATCATCAATAAATTTTTATGTCCTTCCAGAGTTTGCAAGTACGGCCAAATGCCTATTCTTCACTGTTTACTTGACCAAAATAGTGTTTACCTCCTTAAGCTTGCCTGAGAGTGTAATCAGACACAAAAATTCATCTATCTCTTGTTCGTTCTTACATCAATGATTATATCATAAGCTACATCCTCAACATCTACATTATCCTCTTCTAGAACCTAATTTGATTCAAGTTCTCCTATTAGTTAGTTTGTTTATTACCTATTGCATTGATGGCCAGATCCATACTTATCACCACATCTAAAACACAAGTGATTGTTCTTCATGTATTCATAAACCTCACTACTTAATCTATAAGTAGTTGGACTATTTGTCATCATACTAGTGCTCTTTAAAACAATTACATTTCAAACAGGGTCGAAGGTGTTTTTGTTCTTCTTAAGGGCAACCTCAATTGACTTCTCTTGGATTCTAGCTTTCTCAATCTAAAACCTAAGATAGGTGATATTAAAAAGTTTACAATAAACCTTATCTATTCTTTTAAGGCCACCATCAACCTCGAAAAAGAATATGACTCAACAAGAGTTGTATTTCTCACAAACATCTTATCCTTAGGGTCTTCAAATTTGCGCCAGAACATATCAAAATATTTATGCTGTTAGATAAAATTAAACTCATATACTATATCATCAAAGTGGTCCACACAAAATCTATCACATAACTCCTCTTTAAATTCAGGCCAAGTACGTACACCCCTACTCAAAATTAATGAATGGTACCATGGGTTAGCTAAACCACTCAAGTAAAGAGCAGTGACCTCTACTTTTTTCTAAGTCGTTCTATACATTTTAAAGTATCTCTCATATTTTCTAAGCCATAACTTAGGTTCTTGGCCTTCAAAGATGGGTATCTCCTATTTAGGAGGAGAAATGGGGACTAGCAAGAGCATATATGTCCATTATGCTAATCTAGAATAAGAAGAATTCAATCTCCTTGTTGCTGGATCACCTTGATCGTATGGAGGTACCCTTTAAATATTATTCAACCTATCAAGTATCAATTTAAGCATAGCCTAAATCTTGATCCGCGTATTATGAACTGCTTGTTGATTGATTGTGCAAAAGCACATCGACTATTTTAACATACCTTTCAAAATTGTCCTCTAGCACTCTAGATTTAGTTACTCACACAATAGATACAACTCCCAAGTCATAAGAATCAAAGATCTCATACAAAATGTCAAATCTCTATGAGTTTAGACTCAATTTTTTGTAATCAAAAACAAATTATTAATCAAACCAAACAAGTTAGTATTTTGGGTTAATTTTAACGTATTATGATAAGAAAATAATATTTCTTTTTTTTTCAAATTATTTCCTGCTCATTAATAATATTACAATCACAAAAGATGGGGACATAAGTCCTAACACCTCTTAACACGTAACACAAATAAAAAAACTCGTCTAGGCTAAGTTATATATCTAGGAGTTCCAATCTGAGAAGACATCTTCTTCAGTTAGAGATTCTACTGAAGTCGACTCCTCCCCTTTATTACTTCATGAACGATCATCTTAAAGACCCAAATTTAAAAATAATGACCCAAACAATTCGTTAAATGTCTAGACACCAAATTCGATTATTTCTAATATTAGTTTATCTTGAAAATAATTTTTTAATATTGGAAGATCTTTTGTTTTGAATTAAGGCTATAAGGAACGGTTAGAGTATTAAGTTATTGTTTCTATATACAAAAAAACTTGAAGGTTGGGAAACCTTTATTCCAACACCTTTAACCATTTGCTATTCTAAGTTATGTGCTGAAAGTTATGTCGATTTTACTAGGGACATTGGGTACTACTCATTTAGCCGGACTAAAGCATTTTCAATAGCATTGTTAAGGTCGCACGATGTTCCATGTGAAGTAGTCTCCAGCTGCACAACCTCAATACGGTTAGGAAGTTATTTAAGTTTTCTATTTTCTTCACATTTTAAGAGGGGTGCTTTAGTACATTTCATATCCCATAATTCTAACACATTAACTTCCCACAAAAGTCATATTCTAGGATATTTGATACGTTATGGAAAACATTTCTCCTCTTTTCCATAACACTTCAAGATCTTTCCTAAGTTCATCGTCAAAAGGTATGTTTGATCATGCCCTACTTGAAACTACCCATACAAGGTTAACATTCTATTATTCGTATTTTATAAATTACTATTTGAGTTTGAGTTGAGATACAATTTCATGAAAATTGATTAAGTTTGAGTTGAGAGACGATTTCATGCAAATTAATTACAAATGTTCCTCTCTTGTTACTTGTGTTCTAATGCATTATTAAGAACCATATATATGGGATTATTAGTTTTTTAATGTGCGAATTATCTCGAATGATTGAAAAGGGTTTTTTCTTATAAATAAAGTATTTGGAAATCTATGAGTCTTTCAAAATATTTTGTCTTAAATGATGAACAAAGGCTCATTTTCCGTCCTAGTTAGATGCTAATAATATTGTATTTTATATTTTAACTTATAAATTTGAAAGACTTGAATAACGGATTTGAATATAATATATTAACATAAATGATTATTTGGTTTTAAGGGGCGAGTTAATATTTTTAAATGGCTAACTATGAAATTGACATGGTTACATTTGCATGTGAGTCTTGGTATGATGATATAAATTTGAATATGCTTTGTTCAGGTAACTCTTAATAAATGGAAACTTGTAAATTTTATAACTGGGGCTTAAAGAGAGTTCCGTAGTATCATGAGAAGATGTAAAGTCCTTATGACTCATTAGCGGAAAATACATTTGTTGACCTGGGAGGTCCGTGTCCTAACATATGGATGACCTCTATAGGTTGTTAATTGGAGCAACCAGTACAATATTTTATTTGGGAGAGTTTTGTTTTCAGATTCTTATATTTCTCAAGTTCATGTGGAAAATATGTATTGGGGCCCTCGGTCGGGTGGAGGCACGGCTCTTATAGCCCGTGGGTCGCATTATGTCGGTGAACACTACCTTACTTTAGATTAATGATTTTTGAAAGGTATATATCCAAATATTCTAGTCTGCACTTCTATTTTGTCTCTATTGAAGAAATTCTCTAGAAGATAGCAAGATAAGTTTCCATTAGTTGTAACACCCCATAGCTAAAAAACACTAAAAACCAAATTCATAGAAAAATTCTGCAGGTGCAACCAACGGTGGCATCGACGGAGCGTATCCTGACCCACGGTCCGTCCTACAAAATCGTCGATGGGATCAGAAACTCCAAAAAATTTCAGCCCAAAAAAATTGGTTATGTCTTGGACGATGGATGGACTTATGGACTGTAGGTCAGACGACGGTCTAAAACTTACAAGAGCTACGGACAACTAGCACGGTCCGCAGGTGTACGTAATGTCCGTAGGTCTGATCATAGGTGGAAAATTTGAAGACAATTAAGGGGAAATGCAGTTGGATCAAATTTAAATAGACATAAGTCTTACCACAAAATCAGATAGGTCTCCCATGACCTACACACACAGAGATAATTGAATTGTCTTTCTATATCCACCAACCTTGCTAAAATCAGACCTTTGAGTAAAAAGTTAAGACCATTTTATTAAAGGCCTATCGAACAGGCCAAGTCTACCAACCCAACGACGGGGCGTTGGTCAGACGACGGAACGTCAGTCGAGGCCGTTGTTTGGTCCGACAACAACTATCTCAAGGGTCTTTTTGACCTTTCCCACTTTGTTTAAACCCTATGTTACGTCGTTTGACCCTAAATCATCATATTCTAGTTAGTTTAAGCTTAGTAACATAATTAAAACATATCTATGTCAAATCATTCAATCAAAAGTTAGAAAATTAGAAGCAAGAAAGGGAAAAAAGCTCAAGAACACAACAAGTTCCAGTAATTCCAGCCCCGAAACCTAATTATATTACTGAGGATTTCATCACCAGGCATGTGGAATTTAACTAGTGGGTTGCTTTCACCCATTGGTCCCTAATTTTCAGTCAGATTTTTGATTCTCTTGTCATGATTAAACTAGGATTTTTAGAACTTTGATAGAAATTCATGAATTTATCAAATATATGTTCCAAATCAGATTATCATGTTATTACTCATATTATCACATGAATTTCAGAAGACTAGCTTTGTATTTCATTAGTTCTTGAATTACACATTCTACGTCAGATACTTCAGTTACCTCAGTTACTTCAGATATACATGCCTCATTTATAAATGCATAATTACCAGATCAGTTGTTGCATTTTTATTTTGCATGTTCAGTTTCGAGCTATCCAGTATTTACAGAAACTCAAACATAATAAGTAAATTTACAAAATTCATGGAAGTAGAATAATACGGAGTTGGACTAGGGTTCAGCGTACAAAAATAGTCCCAGAACTACTAGCCAAGTAGGTTTTAAGTCCCCTCTGTGGGAAATCAGTTTAGTGATAACGCCATCATGCTTTTATACCTTTGGCAGGGTATATTGAGTCCTCTCGATGGGGCGTATACATCGGACTCCACATTTAGCTCATGTGGTTTTATTATCTGTTATATGTAGCTCCCACAGTTCACTCAGACTCTCTCTATTGACCAGTTATCAGTATATTAAGTATTCAGTTTCAGCATGTTATAAATTGGTCATTGCATCCAGTTAGCTCAGTATTAAGTTTATCTTGTCAGATTATTATACTTGCTTTTATGCTTTTTCAGATATGTTTTATTTGAGTTTTACTCTATCCTACATGCTCAGTACCTTTTAAGTATTGACGCATACGTGCGCTACATCTTCTCATGATTTAGGTTAAGGTTCTTTGCATCCCGATAACACATAGATCGATTTCCGATCTCCAGTTCAGCAGATTTAATGGTGAATCCTCATTCTCCGAGGACAACAGTCATGAGTGTCATTTCAGTCATTAGTCATTTAGTTCTAGTTTTTTCTAGATTTAGCTGGGGCTTGTCCCAGTATTTCTACTCTACTTTAGAGGCTTATTTCTGACGTACTTAGATTGGTATTGAGTTAATACTTCCTATGTATTTAACTCATTATTTTAAAATATCTCAGTTATAGAATATGGGTATTCCTCATCTTTTAAGATTAATAATGATTTAGCTTCCGCATCAGTTTATTATCTTTAGTATGATCATGATCATGCAAGCAGGGTTAGCTTCTGATGACTAGTGGTCCTAGGTTCCGTGTCCGCGTCTCGAGGTTAGCTCGAGTCATGACAAAACATGGCATCAGAGAACTAGGTTCAAGTGTCCTAGGATGTCTGAAAAAGCCGCACTAAGTAGAGTCCTTTTCATGGGTGTGAAGTGCACCACATCTAATGAGATGGAGGCTATGACGTGATTAGGAAAACTTCACTTTCTTGATATTCTTCTCGGGTGTTGGTATGATCTTCTTTATAATCCATCGTTATGCGCTTACGATCATGACTTCTTGTAAAGCTTATGCATGGAATGCTAATGCATGCAATGCTAACGCAGTACCTCTAGTACTAGATAAGGAAGTTCAAATGCACAGTTTCAGAATGCCAATTCATCTTTTGGCTCAAAGTATGAGAACATAGAACAATTAGAAGGTTCTAGTTCCTACTAATAGAAATGACTAATTAGTGGCAGCCATAGTTTGTGATTTTGTTAGAATGAATCCGCCTATGTTTTTAGGGTTGCAGGTTGGTAAGGACCCACATAAGTTTATTGATTAGGTGAAATACATATTTGGTGTGATGTCATTAACTGGTATTGATAGGTGAGATTGACATTCTACCAACTCAAGGATGTGACTCATAATTGGTTCACCTAGTTGAAAGACAACAGACATGACTTTGTCTTTTGTAACTCTGTATAGTAGTCCAATTTAGTGTTATTCCAGAAACTCTCTCAGAACCTTTCTTAGTCTCTACTCCTGTCAGTGACCCAGTTATAGCTAGGCGGATATACATAAATTTCCCAATAACAGTCTCTCAGTAAGTCACCTAAGATGATCTAGTAAAGTTAGAAATGATAGACTTCGATGTAATTCTAGGCATGGATTGGTTACACTCATGTTATGCCTCAGTCGATTGTGGAGCTATGATTGTTCGTTTTCAGTTTCTAGACGAACCAATCTTAGAATTGAAGAGTAGTAGGTTAGCGCCTATGGATCTATTTATTTCTTACCTTAAAGACAGAATGATGATTCTAAGGGTTATCTCTATCATCTAGTTCGGGTTAAGGATTCCAGCCTTGAAACCCCAACTCCTCAGTCAGTTCCAGTAGTATATGAATTTCAAGAAGTGTTTCTAGAAGATCTTCCTGGAGTCCCCACCGAAAGGGAAATCGACGTTCGAATTGATCTCCTTCAAGAGACCCATCCTCTTTATACTCCTCCTTACAGAATGGCTCCAGTAGAGCTTAAGAAATTAAAAGTGCAGTTGAAAAACTTTCTAGATAAGGGATTTATCAAACCTAGTATTTCACTATAGGGTACATCGATATTTTTCGTAAAGAAGAAGGATGGTTCTTTCAAAATGTCCATTGACTAAAGATAGTTGAAAAGATGGTTGAAAAGGGTCACAATAAAGAATAAGTAGCCCATCCCTATTATTGATGACTTGTTTGAAAAACTTCAGGGTGCTAGTCATTTCTCAAAGATTGACCTCTGATCGAGTTATCATAAACTTAGAGTCAAAGATAATGAGATCCCGAAAACAGCCTTCAGAACTCGGTATGGTCAATATGAATTTGTAGTTATGCCGTTTGGACTAACCAATGCACTTGAGGCTTTCATGAATTTGATGAACATATTGTTCAAACAGTACTTAGACTTGTTCGTTATCGTCTTCATTGATGATATCCTCATTTACTCTAGGAGTGAGGAAGAACATGCAAGTCATTTGAGAGTTGTTCTGCAGACTCTCAAAGATTGCTAGTTATTCTCTAAGTTCAACAAATGTGAGTTTTGGTTGCCATCCGTTGCTTTTCTTTGTCACATTGTACCCAGCAAAGGGACCCGAGTGGATTCACAAAAGATAGGAGTAGTGAAATAATGGCCCAGACCTACCTTCGCTACAGATATCAGATGTTTCTTAGGTCTAGCACGTTATTACAGAAGGTTTGTGGAAGAATTTTAATCCATAGACTCACCATTGACTAAGTTGACTCAAAAGATGGTCAAGTTCCAATGGTCAGATGATTATAAGAAAAGTTTCGCATAATTGAAAATTTGATTAACTACAGCTCCTGTCTTGACTCTACCATAGGGTTCAGATGGTTATGTGATCTATTGTGATGCATCCAGAGTTGGCCTAGGTTCTGTGTTGATGCAGCGAGGTAAGGTGATAGCTTATGCCTCTAGACAACTTAAGGTTCATGAGAAGAACTATCCACCTCATGACCTCGAGCTTTCAGCAGTGTTGTTTGCACTCAAGATCTGGAGACACTATTTGTATGGTGTTCAGGTAGATGTGTTAAGTGTTCATAACAGCCTTCAGTATGTGTTCACCCATGAGGAATTGAATCTTCGCCAGAGGAGATGGGTTGAGTTCCTTAAGGATAATGATATGAGTGTGCATTACCATCTAGGTAAGGCGAATGAAGTAGCAGAGGCTCTTAGTAGATTATCTATGGGCAGTGCAGCCCATGTTAAGGAAGAAAAGAAGGAGCTAGTGAAGGATGTTAACAGGCTTGCTCGCTTGGGAGTTCACCTTATGATCATATCAGACAATGGTGTGACACTTCAAAATGGGGAAGAATCGTGTTTTGTAGTGGATGTTAAGGAAAAGAAAGACAGTGACCCAATCTTGCTTGAACTTAAGGGTGCAGTCCAAAATCAGAGAGTGGAGGTTTTCTCCCAAGGGGGAGATGGTGTACTTCGCTACAAGGGTAGATTGTGTGTTCCTTATGTAGGCGAGTATTAAGACAACATATTCTTGGAGAAGCCCATAACTCTAGGTATTCCATTCATCCAGGTGCCACTAAGATGTACCACGATCTGCGAGAAGTCTATTGATTTAATCACATTAAGTAGGACATAGCATATTTAGTGAGTAAGATCCAAAATTGCTACCAAGTCAAGGTAGAACATCAGAAACAAGGAGGTATGACTCGAGAGATCAATATTCCTACTTGGAAGTGGGATGTGATCAATATGGATTTCATCACAGGGTTACCTCGTACTCACAGACAGCATGACTCCATTTGGGTGATAGTTGATAGGATGACTAAGTCTTCATGCTTTTTAGAGGTCATGACTACAGATTCGGCAGAGCCCACATATAATAACAAGAACACACTGGTGGTTTACCACACCATGCAAATATAAGTAGGAGCAAAAAGAGTAAATAACAAACGACTTAAATCCACAAAATGGAATGAAATTGTGAGGTTGCATGGGGTTCCTTTATGTATAATCGCAGATTGAAGTCATCAGTTTACCACTCATTTCTGGAAGTCATTTCAGAAAGGTCATGGTACTTAAGTTAACCCTAATACAACATTCATCCACAGACGAATGGGCAGGAAGAGCGTACCATTAAGACCTTAGAGGATATATTGAGAGCCTGTGTGATCGATTTCAAAGGTAGTTGGGATGATCACCTTCCTCTTAATGAGTTTCCCTTCAATAATAGCTACTATTCCAGCATTCATATTTCCCCTTATAAGACTTTATATGGTCGTAGATGTAGATCTCCTTTTGGTTGAAGAAGATTTGATACGGCCACATTTAGTCCTTTGTGCTATGGAAAAAGTGCAACTCATTAGAGATAGACTTAAAACAGCTCAAAGTCGTACAAAATCTTATGCAGATGTAAGGATAAGGGAACTAGAGTTCCAAGTTGATTATTGGATTTTTTTGAAAGTCTCACCTATGAAAGGGATGATGAGATTTGGTAAGAAAGAGAAGCTCATCCCTAGATATGTAGGCTCTTACAATATCTTAAAAAGTGTTGGAAAGGTTGAATATGAGTTAGAGTTGCCAGCAGAATAATTAGCAGTGCATCCGGTCTTTCACATCTCACTCTTTAAAAACTGTGTAGGCGACCCAACCTCCATAGTGCCATTGGAGAGTGTGGAGGTGAAAAATAGTCTTTCTTATGAGGATGTAACAGTTGAGATTCTTGAATGTCAGGTCAGAAGGTTGAGAAAGAAAGAAGTAGCTTCAGTAAAGGTTTTGTGGAGGAGTCAGTCCGTAGAGGGAGCTACTTGGGAAACAGAAGCAGCAATGAAAGCCAAGTATCCTCACCTCTTTCCTGCTCATTCCACTCCAGCTTGAGGTAATTGTTCCTCTTAAGTTTTATAGTCATTCATGCATAAATTCAGTTTTAGAATCATGTTCTCTCAGTTTGTACTTGGATTTTAGCTTAATTGCATATACTCGGAACTCAATTCAGCCGGAAAGTCAGTTCTCAATGTTTACTAGTAGGGTTTGAAGCTGTCTCCCACTATTTTAGCTAGTTTAGTCTTTATTCGAACATGATTGTTCCTAAGGGGGAGAAAATGTAACACCTCATAGCCAAAACAGGCCAAAAACCAACTTTATAGAAAAATCTGTAGGTGAAACCAATGGTGGAATCGACGAGCCGTCTCCTGTCCCACAGTTCGTCCTGCACAACCATCGATGGGATCAGAAACTCCAAAAATTTCAGCCCAGAAAAATTTGTTAAGTCTTTGACGATGGATGCATTTATTCTCCGTAAGTCAGACGACGGTCCGTAGTCTGTGATTGTCGATCGAGACCCCCATTCACCCACTCTCTAATAAGATCTACGGATGACTAGCATTGTCCGTAGGTGGAAGATTTGCAGACAGTTAAGGGGAAATGCAGTTGGGTCAAGTGTAAATGGTCATAACTCTTAGCACAACATGAATTAGTTTTCACATGACCTACCCATAAATAAATAATTGAATAATATTTTCATAGCCAAAAACCATGATAAAATAAGACCTCAGAGTAAACAATTATGCACATATTAGTAAAGGCCTGTCGAACAGGTCCAGTCTACGGACCCAACAATGGGGCATCGTTTAGACGATGGACCGTCAGTCGTGGCCGTCATTTGGTCCGTCACCAACTTTCTCAGGGGTCTTTTTGACCTTTCTCACTTCGTTTAACCCCTAAGTTTTGTCGTTTTGACCCTCAATCATCATATTCTAGTCATCTTGAGCTTAGAAACATAATTAAAACATATCTAAGTCAAATCATAAAATCAAAAGATAGAAAATTAGAAGCAAGAAAGGAGAAACAGCTCAAGAACCCTACAAGTTCCAATAGTTCCAACCCAAAAACCTAAGTATTTTTCTGTGGATTTTAATCACCATGTATGTGGGATTCTCTTGTAAATATTCTACCGACACTTTCTTGAACTTCGATAGAACTTCATAAAATTATTAAATATTTGTTCCAAATCAGATTATCAAATTATTACTCAGATTATCGCATGAATTGTAGAACCCTAGCATTGTATTTCTTTAGTTTTTGAATAACATATGCTAGGTCAGATATTTCAGTTACTTCAGTATACAAGCCTCAGTTATAAGTGAAAATTATGAAATTAATTGTTTCATTCTATGTTTGCATGTTCAGTTTAGAGCAGTCTAGTATTTACAGAAACTCAAACATAATCAGTAAATTTACAGAATTCATGGGAGTAGCATAATACCAAGTTGGACTAGGGTTCATCATACTCAAATAGTCCCAGAACTACTAGACAAGTAGGTTGTAAGTCGCCTCTGTGGGCAATCAGATTAGTGATCACGCTAGCATGCCTTTATACCTTTGGTAGCGTATATTGGGTCCTCTCGATGGGGCGTATAGATCACACTCCACATTTAGATCATGTGGTTTTTTTATCAGTTATTAGTATCAGCCACACTTCAGTCAGACTCTCTACATTGACCATTTAGCAGTATATTCAGTATTTAGTTTCTGCATGTTATAAATTGGTCATTGCATCCAGTTTGCTCAGAATTCAATTTATCATGTAAGATTATTATACTTGCTTTTATGTTTGTTCAGTTATGTTTTGTTTCAGCTTTACTCAATCCTACATGCTTAGTACCTTTCAAGTTCTGACACATATGTCCGCTAAATCTTCTCCTGATGTAGGTTCAGGATCTCAACATTCCGATCACGCATAGATCGATTTTCAATCTCCAGTTCAGCAGATTCAGTGGTGAGTCCTCATTTTCCGAGGACAACAATCAAGTTTTTCATTTCAGTCATTAGTCATTAAGTTTTAGTTTTTGCTAGATTTATCTGAGGCTTGTTCCAGTATTTCTAGTCCAATTTAGAGGCTTATTTCAAACATAGTTAGATTCAGCTTGGTATTGAGTTAATATTTCCTTAGTATTAAACTCATTGTTTTTAAATATCTCAGTTATAGAATATGCGTATTCCCCATTTTTTTAGATTTAATTATGATTTAGCTTCCGCATCAATTTATTATCTTTAGTATACTCATGACCATGCCGGCAGGGGGTAGTAGTAGGAGTTCAAATGCAATGATCTTTTTCCTCCATATTTCCAATGTCCACTTTAATAAGTTGTCAAACTAGTTGATCAAAAAGTATGTGTCAGAGAGAGTGTTGACCCCAGAAGAAATAAGACAAATAACCTTTAATTTGAGAACGGATAGTATTTAAGGGGGGGGGGGGGTAATTTATATTTTGAATTTTTGTTAGGTTATTTGATTAGTTGAGATATTTTTGCTTGTTTTAAATTTAAAGTTATGCTTATTATATGTTTGATTGTTATAAAAAATCCCCCAATGATAAAGAAAATTATTGAAATAAATTGAATGTTATTGAAAGTTATTTCAATATATTGAGAGAAATGAGTCATTTTGTGCAGCCCCATATTTTTAAAATCACCAACGGTGGTATAAAGAGCTTTATTGATCTTACAGGCTTTGTGAAATCTTCCAAAGAATTACCATATACTCTTAATCCACAAGGGCCATTTTCCAGTCTTTTTAATGCGTAAAGGCTATCCATTTTCACCTGCCAGGATTACTATGTTAAACCCATGTTTTTTCAATGCACGGGCTTTTCGAATTCTATTTTTAACAAAAAATAATATGAAACAACAATCTATCTTAGAGTACCCCAAAAACTTTTACTGGCAAAAACTATCAAATTTGGTCTGTGAGATTAAAAACATATTATGAAACATGTGTAATACGTGATGTTGTGAACGAAGAAAAATCTTAACAATAATATTTGGCAAATCCTAAAAGTGTTCAGTTTAAAGAGATTCACATAAATTTTTACTCGAGAGAATGTCATGGAAGGTGTTTTTGAAACACAAAATCAAAAGAAGAAGAAGAAAAAAGAAGAAAATTTGCAAGTTCAAAAAAAATTGCAAAATCAACTACCAAAGAAAACATTGAGGAGTACTTTTCAATAATTGTAGTAACTAAAGTTGTTTTAGTTTGTTTCTAGTAACTGGAGTAACTTTTTGTAGAATAAATTATTTAGTTTAAGATGAATTTGAATTTTGAATTTACTTATGTTCTTTGAATTGTCGAAATATTTAAGATTGTTTTAAAATTCAAACTATGTTGATTATGTTCTTTGTTGGTTATATAAGGCTTCTTAATTCTGAAGATTGTTTTTTCATAGTGTACTTTTTATTTATAAAAATATTTGATCTCTTCATCTGCAAATATTTGCTTTGTGTACTTTACTGCAATTTAGTGGCTCATTTACACCAACTTTTTGGTTTATTAATACACTGGTTATTGAGATCATTCTATTCTTAGAGGACATATTCCAGATTAAACATCGGATATTAAAGGGGAATAATTTCCTTAAGGGACACTGTCCATTCAGTTGACTTGATCTTCTTTCCATTCTGTTTTTATACATTTTGGTATGTTTTACAGATTTTAGTCTGGTGAACGAATTTATATTCTTCTCTTCTTCAATGGTTCACTAAGTTTTAGTAACTTCGTGGTTTTGCAAAGTTTGTTGCCATTAGAAATAGTGTTTAAACAAAGATGGTGTAAAATTAATGATAATATCGAGAGAAAGATTCCTTTTACTTAATATCCACATGAACAAAAATATCTTAAAATTAATCCATTTTCCTCAAATATGATTTAAAATGAAATTTATCTATTTTCTCCGTGGAAGAAAATCCCATGTAAAAGAGCAAGAAAAATTTCCATAGGTAGTAGGAGTCCAAATGCAATGATCTTTCTCCTCTATATTTCCAATGTACACTTGAATCGTTTGTCCAACTAGTTGATCAGAAACAATGTCTCTCAGAGAGAGTCTTTATCCCAAAGGCTATCAATAATTAACTATCTCATAGTGCAACTATAGATTTTCTAGAAGTATTACTTTTTTTTACTAATGGACCTTTAAGAGACCAATTATCCCATCAAAAATATATCTTGACTTCATTGATCTCCCAGTGAACCTATTTTTCCAAAATAGCCCTGATATGAAGAAGATTTCACCAAGCATTGGAGTTTTTTGAGAAAATAACTTTCACTACCATGTTGGTGTTAGGGAATTATATGCCTTTCCCTAAGTTAGACCATAAATTGTTCATGGTATTAATCCTCCACTACCTCTTTGATATGAAAACTTTGCAAATATCAAACCAGCTTATGAAATCCAAACTACCTTCTTTTATAGGATAACAAATATTCTCCCAAGAGCAAAATGAAGTTGACACAAAAACGTATTTGAGAAAAAAATCTTCAATTTGATAAATGATAGTCTTAGGGGTTTCAAGAGCAACAAAATATGAAGAGTTTGTGATTGGAGAATGTGTTTGTTTATTAAGAGCCTTGCTACTAAGAGGAATGAAATTATTTTGCCAACCACTAAACTTATTGATAACCATAGCGTATAACTCGTTTAATAGGCTAATATCATTTCTTCCCGTATAAATATGACACCCCAATTATTGACAAGGAAGACTCAAGTCTGATTATAGTGTGTCTTGTTGACGTTTGTTTCTAGTTACTACAATAAATTTTAGTAAAATTAGTTTTTTAGTTCAAAATGAGTAGGGATTTTGAATTTTAGTTAGGTTGTTTGAATTGTTTACATATTTAATGTTGTTTTAAATTTTAAATTATGCAGATTATGTTTTTGTTGGCTATATATATATCTTCAACACTTAAGTAATTATTGAAATAAATTGAAATTCATTTCAATCTATTGACATTTCAATCTATTGAGAGACGTTTCAATCCTATTGTGCAACCCCATTTTTAAAAAAACACCAATATCAGTATGAAGAGCTTCGTTGATCTTACGGGATTTGCGAAATCTTGAAAGAACTATAAAACCGCTAGCGTAATTTTTCAATCCTTTCAATCCATTAGGGCTATCAAATTTAACCCATCAGGGACACTATTTTCAACATGTGTTTTTTTTTTTTGAATGGACATGTTTTTCTAATTTAATTTTTAACCAAAAATAACTGTACAAAATAATCTCTTTTTGACATCCCCAAATGTTCTTATAGGCAAAAACTATCAAATCTTGTATTTGAGAATAAAATCATATTTTCAAAGTTGTGTTATATGTGATGTTGTCAAGGAAGAAAACTGAAAAAATATACCATACATTCATAGTTAGTAATATCATGATCGACAATGTTCCAACCAAACTGAAAAACATACCTTATAACCGCCTTGACTCGTAGAACTATTAGGATCCGTTGAGAAAAGAACATTCTTAATCTCATCGTTGGTAGGAATATCTACTAGAGAGTCATTGCAATATCAGTAAAAAAAGTATCTAAATATCTCAAGAAGGAATTACTAGAAGCTCTAGTATATTCGCGCCTTAGCCTGAAGAGATTTATTTCTTCATTTCATTTTCAGTTGTAATCTTAAAATTTTTTGTTATATTGGAAGTTTTCACAAACAATTTCAAGGAGATTCAAAATGACTACAATTAAAAAAATTGTAGATATCAAGAGGGAGATCTTAACAAGTCATTTTGATTCAATGGTAACCATTTTAAGAGATGGAAGGGTAAATTACTTTTCTACTTGAGTCTTCTCAATGTTTCTTATGTGTTAACTGAGAAGAATCCTAATAAAGAATACACAACCTCTATGAATGATGATTAAACTATTTCTCATCTAGGGAATGAAGAAAAGTATGATTGTAATTCCTATAAGATCGGTATTATATTCTTATTTGTCTATATGATAATTTTTTTGATTATTATTTTAGAACTTACTCTAGTGCAAAGAAAATTTGGAGGGCATTGTAGAGTAAGTATGATACCGAATATTCTAAAGCGAAAAAATATGCAGCTAGTAGATTTTTTCGGTTCCAATTGATGGACAACAAAACATTGGTAGACAATGTCATGATTGTTGGAGATCTTAGGTACGAAGAGGTTAATGTTGGAGATAAAATTATTCTTTATGGCAAAGTAGATAAACATCCACCTTCTTTGAAAGAATTTAAAAAAACTATGCACCACAAACAAAAAGAAACCTCTTTGCAAACCTTGATAATGAAAATCCACATAGAAGAAGAAGCAAGGGGCGAAGATGCACTTTGACAAACAGAAGAGAAAAACATCACATCGAAGGTAAATTTAATCACTACAAATAATGCTACTCTTGAAACTCACAAAAATACTTCTTTGAAGCCTCAGAAGAAAAAATTCAAGAAAAATAATTTTTGACCTCCCAAGAAAATAATGGTGAAAATCACCAAACACAAAATCAATTAGTTCAAGAAAAGGGACCATGTTTTGTTTGTGGTAAGAGTGGACATATTGCTTGATTTTGCATATACCGGAAACATGGTCCTAACCCTCAGGAAAATGTTATCGAAGAACCTTTTGTGGCGGTGATTACCGACATAAACATGGTTGATAATGGTGATGGATGGTTGGATAATTCTGATGCAAACTGTCATGTCTGTTATGACAAAGCCTAGTTTAAAAAACACTTCCTTTGAGAAGCCCAAAACCATAATGCTTGGTGATGCTCACACTACTCAAGTTCTTGGAAAAAAAGATGTCGAATTGTCTTTTACTTCTTGAAGGGTATTTACTTTGAAAGATGTACTTTATACTCCTTCTATGATAAAAAATTTGATGTCGCATTTTCTTCTTAATAAAGCATACTTTTAATAGAATATTGAATCAGATCAATATGTAATAGTTAAGAAGGGTATTTTTGTAGGTAAGGAGTATACATGTGATGGGATGTTTAACTTGAATGTAAAAATGAATAAAACTTCTACTTTTGTTTATATGCTTTCTTCTACAAATTTTTGACATGCTCGTTTTTGTCATATTAATTATCGTTATGTTTGAATTATGAGTATTTTAAGATTAATCCCAATGGTTAAAAAGAATTTTTAAAAGTGTGAGTCTTGTAGTAAAGCTAAAATCACTAAAAAGCCTCATTTTCAAGTTAAAAGAAAAACTGATTTGTTAGAATTAGTTCACATTGATATTTGTGAACGTGGTTAAATTCTAACTCGTGGAGGTAATAGATATTTTATCACTTTCATTGATGATTTTTTAATTTTACATATGTTTAATTGATGAAAATAGAGGTGATTCTTTAGAAAATTTCAGAACTTTTCTTCATGATGTTGAAAATAAGTTTGGAACAAAAATAAAAAGAATTAGAAGTGATAGATGTCGTCAATATGAATCAAATGAGTTTAATTATTTTGTTAGATCATTGGGAATAAATAATGAAACTATTCCTCCTTCCTCTTTTTAATCTAATGGAGTAACAGAAAGAAAAATAGAACTTTGGTTGAATTGATTAATGTCATGCTTATTGAGTCACATGCACCTTTAAATTTTTGGGGTGAAGCTATTTTAACTGCACCTTTGAATTGTGGAAAGGTTACAAGCCAAGTTTGGGATATCTAAGAGTTTGGGGTTGTCTAGCTTTTGTGAGGCTAATGAATACCAAGATTACAAAGTTGGAAAAGAAAGTTACTAGTACTTTTCTTTGTTATGCTTCAAATAGTACAGCATATAGATTTTTTAATCTTGAAGATAATATTGTAATAGAATCTGGTGATGTAGGCTTAAAAGGGGTAGAAAATTATTAATTAAATATGTTCAGGGGGGTTAATAGGACCTTACTATAGTATAAATATATCTTTGAGATTTTGGGCATAGGTTGAGGGGGTACTTGTGCATTATCCCTTATTAAAAACTTTTTCTCCCATTTTCAATTTTTTTTATTTATACATCATGTGGAAAGAATCATATCTATCAATTTTCCGTAACACCCCTAACCTGAACTTTTATCCTTAGCTTTCACAATTCTCATGGTTAGGAGGGGGGGGGGATTCAAAAGAGGGTTATTTTTCTTCAAAAAGGAGACGGCTTTTAATGTGGTTGTCAATAAAAAGAATTAGGCTCAAATGGGACAACTCAAAATATATTTAGTGCAAAGATGGAATTGTTAATCCAAGTGGACTTCAAAAACATAATATATATCCTAAGGTTATTTCTCTCACCACGGTGAATCAAGCCCAACATTTCAACATCAATTGGGCATGTTCTATGTTACAAAAGTATATCACATGGGATTACGCCACCATTCATCACACATGTTATGCAGATAAATTAATATAGGTCAAATTCTTACTTCCTTTTAAATGCAAGTGGCATCAAACAGTTAAACCGCTAGAGAATCAAAAGTATTAAAATGAGATGTAGGAGTTGTCACAAAATCATCAACAACATTCTTAAATATAATAAAATAGAAAGATATGCTTGACACTTTTCACATCCAAGACTATGTTATTAGTCCCAACCAAGCCACAAACTCCCAAAGGACGATGATTTTTCCTTTAAGAAAGTCAAAAACCAATCAATCATTTGCAAAATTCATGCATCTATTTGGTGTCGGCTACTCAGACTACGGCACGTCCACAACTAATCAACCACTTATAAGCAATCGTTGTTTTTTCCATGTAAAATTTGTCATTTTATCCATCACAGGGCATCGTCAATCCATATCTTATTATTAAAAAACAAAGAATTTTCCAATGAAACAAAATAAAACATATCAACCCAACATAATAAATCAAATATCCCAATGAGAGTACATCATTCATAAATAAAACTAAACAAGCCCTACATGGACACATCATCAACAAATCAAAATAATACAAGTTCAACAAGGCATGATTTGATGAAAAACCAACCAAAAAAAAAAGTAGGACTAGGGAGGCACCCCCAAACTAAAACATGTAGTTGTGCCCTCACAGTACCACAATCCAAAAAGAGATTGTGAGAGACTCCTTGCGAAGGTCATCATTCATGGGAGGAGCTATCCGTATCTGAAAGGACATCACCATAAGTCTCATCACCTGAGCCACAAAATTTCTTGAGTGTACTCATCATCCTATTCAAAAACTTGTTGTTCTTATTTTTCTATTTCTTCATCTTTCTTTGGCTCTTCTCCATTTTTTTCCATCGAGTTCTTTAGAATCTGTCGATCTTGCACTATAGTGGACACTGTCAAAATAGTACTACTTGAGGCCGAGGAGATATCTCCAAGACCTATAGGAAGATATTGAGTCAGCCCTTCAATCAACAATTGAATCCGAGTATCCGTAACCTTCATCTATCTTTATAAGTGGACTAGTATCTATATCATTTCAAATGGAGGTGGGATAGAGGTTGACCTAGGTGAATTAGTTCCCTAAATGAATGTCCAAAACACTAAATCATGCACATCACTCTTTCTCTTCTTTGGAACATGCCTTTAACCCTTTTTTTAAGTGGGTAGATCCAGCCTTTACGACTCCTTATACTATCCCTCTCATGTTTTTCCACCTCATATGTCAGGAAGAGATAGGTATCCAAAGAAGGATTAGAAAGGCTCGTGTGCCTTCCTATAAAAAACAAGTGTTTGTGTCGTGCAATGATCCACCCAACATTAATAGGAATCCATCCATGATGGGACAAATCAAAAGTGCCCTATCAAAAGACCCATAGATCTTATACATTGAAGTATTCACCCTTTTAAAAATAATGGACACCCAAGTTTTGTCATTAGCTTTGAGTTTTGAGGAATCGATCAACTAGTTGTTCTCAATCCATTACGCATATGGCGACAATGCAAAAGTCTCACAAACAAATCTTGACCCTCTTCCCTTGCCCTTATCATGTGAATATAATTATTAACATCAGGAAGACCATCATAATTAGTGATCCTCGTGAAATCAAAACATACTTGAATGCGCCGAACCGTAACTACCGAGCACTAGAGAAATTAGTTTATGCAATATTGACATATAACTCTCAAACCACCGCGTCGTTAGCCTTGATAGGATTATGAACAAAACATATCTATCCACAGGCTGCTTATCACCCATTTAAGTCCGTCATGGTCATCCAATTGGATGAATTTAGCGGACACTGACCGCTCATGATCAAAAATTTCATCTCGCATGATTTTTCTTCAATTTATGCAACCACTTGGTTGACGTCATCGCCCATGATTTTGCAAAAAATATGCCTATTCAAGATAAAAACATGTCAAATGAATGAAACGGCACATAAATCAATGTATCATCAAGAAATTAGGCCAAAGAAATGAGTAAAAAAAAGAATTAAGTTAATGAAGGTGAAGTTACTATTTTTGATAGTTTTCACTACTAAGCACATGACTCATCACGGTCACGTGAATAGCCATAGTTAGCCTTGCCTTTTAATGTCATTGTGATTTTAGCTTTTGACATCACAATCATTGAATCTCAAAATTTAATACATCGTGATCATGGGAGAGATATCGTGATCGTGGGATGAGACTTCATGATTGCGGGATGAAACATCATTACCGCGTAGAACACTTCAGCCTAGAAAATATTTTTCACTTCGACATTGCATCATGCCAATTTCTAGCCTCAAATTTACCGTTATTGAATCAACATCAACATTAAACTACCACACTTCTCTACAAAATTAAGTTATCAACACCAATCATGATAAAATAATAAAAATAAAACTCAGGGTGATAATGCACCCTTTTGCAAATAACTAACCAATTTCAATAAAAGATGAAGAAAGGGGTAAGAAAGCATACCATAAGTGAAGAAAAAAAGTAGAAGGGAAATCTTTGCCCATAATAGAGCGATAGATTTTATATGGGAGATGTTTGTTTTTTGACATTTTTATGGAGTTTATGGGACACTAAAATGAATTAAAAAACTATATACTTTTTAGATAACATTAGTCATCATGGTCTTGACACCTGTCCTTGCAATCACGACAAAAAGTTTTTTACCTTTCATGAATGCGTCACCGATTACTTGTGATCGCAATCATATGCTCTCGCAATCTTGATGAGTAATGCTATGTTAGACTTTCTAAAGTTATTTTCAATTAGGGTGATGGCAGAGCAAATATGGAGATCCACCCAATATATTAGGCGCACCTAAGCATCAAAAAAAAATTTCAACTCTTATTTTAGAGGTGTTTCATCCCAAATTTCAATTCCAATCAATTTTATACATTCAAACATGTTCTAAACACCAACTCAAACTTTGAAATTATGAGGGTCAGTTAAAAATCAAATCAAAAGTACAAATAACATAACAGAAATCTGACTAATTTGTATATCGATCGATTGCCTCCGATCAAGCGCACAATTTTAGCACCGCGACATGATGTCAGATTTATCACCCTTTGTGTTTCCACTTTCCGGAAATTAGCATCCTACCCAACTATGCATCATAACTCATTTCAGATTCTTGGTTAAGGTTGAGAGAGTCACTAGACCACCTCAGCATTGTTTTTCATTATTGTTGGACCTCACTCAAAGAAACTATTGATTCCATATGAACTAAAGTTGCCATAAATGATATATTTAGTTATTTTATGAAACTTTAGTATCATCGGATTTTTTACAGCTTCGTCGATTGTTATTTGTTGGATTTGTTGCAAAGTCCCAAGATAACCTCAACGTCCGCCACCATTTCTTTTGTTGTTTCCGCTTTAGCTTCCAAAGTAGAGATCTAAAACTCGAGTTGTACCAGCACATAGAACCTACCTAAGTGCAAGAGATGAGACTCATCTTCTTTCCTTTTGAATATTGGATAAGGAATAGTATCTACCTAATATCTTGTACCCACCATGGTCCTAAGAGTTGAGCGTTCAAACATGAAATTGACCGCCTCATACCACTGAGTGAAGTAAACTTTGAGAGGTTTTTCCTTTTCTTAGGAGAATTGGAGTAGTTCCTTTTTATTCCTATTAAAATTACTTCGACGACCTTAAGCAGAAAATTGGCTTATCTGATTTGATTCACGACATGGACATGGATCGATCAGATTAGGTCATACCACTTTTAAACATATGGTCATAAAACACTATAAAGACAACTATTCAGAATTTTGACAGAAATAAGTTATCTACAAATCCCTAAATCAATTTAATATGTCAAATTGCTTCTCGGTAATGGCGCCCATTTCCTATAACACTCAAATTACCCTCAAAACAAGTTCTAAGATTAAATAGTTGTGATCAATAAAAATACCCTACTAAGAATTAGGGTCAAATAAGAAAAGGAAAATTTGTTGGGAACGGAAAACACAATTGATAAATAAATATTGGTTTGAATGTGAACATCCAATCTACAAGACTATCAAATAGAATTCCATTTTGCTAAGAAACTAAAGTATTTGGGCAAAATATCAAGCGAGGGATAATTGAGAATAGGAAATTAGAACTAACACTCATTCTAAAATCCATTGTCATCTCAACACATGAAAATCAATAGAAGGTTGACTAGATCATTATCAATTAACACTTATCTTCTCCATGTCTCAAAGTTCGTTATCATGAAATCTCATTCGGGTTCCGCTGTGTTTAACAACAACAAATACAATACATTAACTTGAATCCCTATTTCATGCGTTAAACAAAATAAATCCAAATTATCTCCTTGTCTAAACTTTAGGAATCAAAGTCAAACGTTATTATTAATCTAATTCTCCACTTTAGGAATTCTTATTTGAGAAATCCACAAAAGCGGAATCTAGATTCAAGAATGCACTCTCAAATCATAGCTTAAATCATGAAAATTACATTAACCCTAATCATGAAAGCATGCTATCAAAAAATATCATTAGAGTGAGCCATCAAAATCCAATGAGTTGTCTATTTCTAGCACAACACCCCAATCTGAATTTGACAATTTCACCCATATTTCAAGAAATTTAAAGAAATGAAATCAATAGACGAGCTCATTTTATTGATAATTGGTTCATTCTTTACTTTATGGACTGTGAGATTAACACTAAGATTTCTCCACTCTTTACTACCTTCGCTACCTAGTTTAATATAGAAATAATGGAAGTTGTTTTAAATTATTTAGGGAAAAGGTATAAAATAAATCTGAACTTTGACATAAATTGATGTTACGATACCGAAATCGAATAAATTTTTATAATAAATAAAAATATTACATAAAATTCAAAATATCAACAATAACAATTTTTCAAGAAAAACTATAAATCCTTTTATTTGTTTTTATTTTGAAAAACATAATATTGTCACGCCCAGAGCTACCTCAGAGATGCGGACACGGGACCTAGGACTACAAGTGACCCCACGCTAACCATGTTGGCATGATAATGAGCATAGTAGAGAAAATAAACTGGTGTAGAAGCTAAATCATAATTAAAATGAAAAGACGGGGATTACCCGATATATGAAAACTGATGAGTCTAATACAGTGATTGTATTAACTCAATACTAAGATGAAACTATGTCTAAAAATAGCCTCTAACTGACAAGAAATGCTGGGGCAGGCCCTAGCTAAATCTAGAAAAATTTAAACTAAAGGACTAAAACTACTGGAAAGAAACTCATGATTCTTCTCCTTTGAGAATGAGGACTCACCGGTGATTCAGTTGAACTCAAGATCGAGAATCGATCTAAGCGTGATCTGGACTCTGAGAACCTAAAACGATAACACGAGAAGATGTAGCACACGTTATGGGACAATACTTGAAAGGTACCTATAAGATAGAGTAAAACTTAAATAATACATAATTGAACAAAGCAATAAAGCAATGATATAACTTAACATGATATAGATTATGAATGTAGTGACGAATTTATTACATGCTAAAACTGAATATTGGATATAGTGATAAATGGTCAATGTAATAGAATTTACTAAAGTGTGGGAGCTATTAAAACCTATAAAAAAACAACACGATCTAAATGTAAGGTCAGATGTATACACTACATCAATGGAACCTAATATACCCTGCAAGAGATATAAAGAAATGTTAGCATGATCATTCACCTGATGCCCAAAGAGGGGATTTACAAATTACATGACTAGTAGTTATTGCATTATTTGGGTACACTGAACCCTAGTCGAAAATGGAATTATGATACTCCCAATGAATTAAGTAGTTAACTGATTAGGACTATGTTTCTCTAATCTTTTCATATCTCAAATAGAATATGCAAACTGAGAATGCAACAATTAATCTAATAATGATGCATTAATAACTTAGACATGTAAAATTGAATGAGTAAAATATCTGACCTAGCATGTCTAATTCAATAACAAAAGAAATACATAGCTAGGGTTCTTTAATTCATGAAATAAACTGAATCTTAATGTAATAATTTGATTCAGATTATTCTAATATCTAAAACCCCATATTATAAAATTTAAGAAAGATAATGTCTAGTCATTGTATTGTAATCATGAAACTGATTGAAAACTAAGGAACTAATGGGTGAAAGGATCCCACTAGTAAAATAACACATACCTAGTAATGAATTCCTTGGAGAAATCTCTAGATTACAGGGATGGAACTGATGGAATCCTGTTGCGTTCTTGAACTAAGGTTTTAACCTTTTTCTTCTCTATTTCTTCTAAGATTTTATGTTTTGATTAATTATTTGACTCATGTAACTTTTAGTATGTTTCTAAGTTTGAATTGACAAAAATCACATTATTTAGGGTTTAAACAACGAATCTTAGGGGTTAAACAAACTAGGAAAAGACCAAAAGACCCTTGAAATAATTCTTGTCGGAGCAATCAAGGGATTGGATTGACGGGCCGTCATTCAATCGACGTACGTCGTTGGGTCCGTTGTTTGAGCATGCTAGACAAGCCTACATAAAATGTTCATAACTTTTTACTTCGATGTTGGATTTTAGGAAACTATCGGTGTTGGAGAGAGGATTTAATTATCTATCATAGGACAACTAATTTATTTTTTGCTAAGAGTTATGACCAATTGAAGTTCACCCAATCAACAATTTCCCCAAACTAACTGCTAACCTTCACGTACTATAAGACCTAAGGACTATAGATCTAACGACAATTTGTGTTGGTCTGGGTAACTGGAACCTAAATCCACAGCCATAGACCACGTACTATAGTATGACTTACGAACCATAGGTCTGTCTGTGGGTCGAGACTTGGTCGATTTTCTGAGCTGAGTTTTAGAATGGGCTATAGTAGTTAAAAACTAACCCACAGTACGGCTCGTAGATAAGACTGTAATCCGTAGATGGTGACCATAAATTGCACTTGCAATTCAGAAAAGCTTATCTCTGGTCTATTTTTGATACGGGATGTAAAATTATGTACCCCTTGTGAAAATTCATCCTTATATGATGGCTAAACTAGACGAAATAGAGGGAAATAAATGCAATCCCTACCACTAAACAACGAGAACTGAGTTTTGGAATAAATTGAGTTCCTAGAACAGGCAATTACGCTTAAAAGGCAAGCAAAAATTTAGGGAACATGATTTTAAGGATAAATTGACGCATGAATGACTCAAAAACTTAAGAGTAACTATTACCTTAACCTGGAGTGGAATCGGAATAAAAGAGGTGACAATACTTGGTTTTCATGGATGCTTCTATTTCCCAGTAGCTCCCTCTGTAGACAGGCTCCTCCATGAAACATTCACTAAAGCAACTTCTTTGTTCCTTCACCTTCCAACCTGAGGATCACTAATATAAATTGATACATCCTCATAATAAAGGCTATCTTTCACAGACACACTATGTAATGGCACAATGAATGTTGGATCACCCACACACTTCTTCAACAGTAAAATATGAAAAATTGGATGCACTTCTGCTAATTTTGTTTGCAACTCTAACTCATATGTAACTTTAGCAACCCTTTTCACGATCTTTTAAGGGCCTAGATATCTAGGATTGAGCTTCCCTTTCTTACAAAATCTCATCACCTTCATTATAGGTGATAGTTTTACAAAAAGCCAATAGTCACCATGGTACTGTAGTTCCCTTCTCCGTACATCTAAATATGATTTCTAACGACTTTGGATTGTCTTAAGTATATCTCTAATGAGTTGCACTTTCTCCATAGCATAAAGGACAAATCTAGTCCTATCAAAGCTGCTTCACCTACTTCAACCTAACTAATAAGAGATCTACATCTATGCCCATAAAGTGCCTCAAAAGGGGCCATTTGAATGCTGGAATGGTTGCTATTGTTGTAGGAGAACTCAATAAGAGGAAGGTAAGCATCCCAATAACCCTTAAAGCCTGAGTACCAAGACCCTTCTAAAATGACCTCCAGAAATGAAAGGTAAAATGAGGAAATCTATCTGCGATGATAGACAAATAAACCCCATGCAACCTCACAATTTCGTATATCTAAAGCCGAATCTGTAGTCTTAATTATCAAAAAGCGAGAAGTCTTAATCATTCTATCAACTATCATCCAAATAGAGTCATGTTGTTTGCGAGGACGAGTCAACCCTATGTTGAAATCCATATTGATCACTCCCCACTTCCAAGTAGGAATGTCAATCACTTGAGTCATACCCCATGGTTTTTGATGTTCTACCTTGACTTGCTTTCTATTGGGGCACTTAGTCACAAAATCTTCTATATCTCTCATCTTTCCATTCTACCAATAGATTTCATGCAGATCGCGCTACATCTTATTTGGACCTAGATGACCAGATTTTCTGGAGTTATAGGATTCTGCAAGAATATGTTGTCTCAACTCTCCCACATTAGGAACACACAATATACCCTAGTAGCGAAGTACACCATATCCTCCTTGGGAGAAAACCTCCACTCTTTGATTATGGAATGCACCCTTAAGTTCAAGAAAGATTGGATCACTATCTTGCTTTTCCCTGACCTCCACTACAAAAGAAGATTCTGCTTTATTCAGAACTCTTACACAACTGTCTGATATGCTCATAAGGTAAACACCCAAGCACGCAAGCCTGTGAACATCCTTCTCCAGTTCTTTCCTTTCTTTCTTAAGATGGGCTACACTACCTATAAATAATCTTCAAATTTCATATATTACTACATTGGCCTTACAAGGATGATAATACACACTCATATCTTAATCCTTAAGGAACTCAAGTCATCTCCTATAGCGAAGATTCAACTCTAACTAGGTAAATATATATTGAAGGCTCCTATGGTCACCGAACACATCTACATAAACACCATACAAGTAGTATCTCTATATCTTAAGTGAAAACAAAAACTGCTGCAAGCTCGAGGTCATGAGTTTGATAGGTCTTCTCATTCATCTTATGCTATATAGAAACATAAGCTATAAACTTATCTCGCTGCATTAACATGCAACCTAGGCCAACCCTGTATCCATCGCAATAGATCACATAACCATCTTAAACCTCTAGTAGAGTCATGACATGAGCTGCAGAGTTTTTAATTCTGGCATCCTTTTCTAAAAATCATGTGATATATTACAACTTTACGATTTTCTGAGTCAACCTAGTCAATGGTGATGCAATCGATAAAAATTCTTCCACGAACCTTCTATAATAACCTGCTAGGCCTAAGAAACTTCTGATATTTGTAGCAAAGGTATCTTTCGGCCATTTTTTACTTCTTCTATCTTCTACGATCCACTCGGATCCCCTCGCTGGGTACAATGGTATGAAGGAGAGCCACAGATTGCAACCACAACTCATATTTCCTAACAATAGAGGAATAATTGTGATCGTTGAGATTCTGCTAAACAATGCTAATATCAATCAGATGTTCTTCCTCATTCCTAGAGTAAATGAATAGTAAATAAAGATATCATCAATGAAGATTATAACGAACAAGTTCAAGTACTGTTTGAACACTTTGTTAATTAAATCCATGAAAGTTGTAGGAGCATTGGTTAGTGCAAACGACATAACTACAAATTCATAATGACCATATCGAATTCTGAAGGATGTCTTCGAAATGTTAGTATCTCTAACTCTGAGCATATGATAGCCTGATATGAGGTCTATTTTTGAGAAATGACTAGTACCATGAAGTTGGTCAAACAAATCATCAATCCTAGGGATACATATTCTTGATTGTGACCTTGTTCAACTGTCTATAGTAAATGTACATTCTAAGAGAACCATCTTTCTTCTTTACGAATAACATCGTTGCACCCCATGAAGAAATACTAGTTTTGATAAAACCTTTGTCTAGAAAGGCTTTCAACTCTTCTTTCAATTCCTTAAGCTCTGTTGTAACCATCCCTGAAGGAGGAATAGAAATAGGTTATGTATCTAGAAAGATATCAATTCCAAAGCCGATTCCCATTTTGGGAGGAACTTCAGGAAGATCTTCTAGAAACACTTTAAGAAAATCACTGACTATTGGAACTGACTCAAAAGTTAGGGTTTCAAACCTAGAATCCTTAATTCAAACTAGATGACAGAGATAGCCTTAGAGATCATATTTCTGCCCTTAAAGTAAGAAATAGATTGTCCTATAGGAGCAAAGCTACTACCCTTCCACTCTAAGATTAGTTTGTCTAGAAATTGAAAATGAACAATTCGTGTACTACCATCGGCTGAGGCATAACAGGAAATTAACAAACCCATTGTTAGAATGACATCAAAGTCAACGATTTCTAACTCTACAATATCTGCCGATGTGACTTTTTGAGAGACTCTGAAAGGGTAATTTCTGTATACTTGTCTAGCAATAAGTGGGTCACCAATTGGAGTAGAGACTAAGAAAGGTTCTGACAGAGTTTCTAGAATAACACTTACCTGAATTGCTTTGTTAGAAGTTATAAAGGAGAGAGTATCCCCTTGATCTAACAATGCATAAACATCAAGGTCAAAGACTTGTAACGTACCTGTGACTACATCAGGATAACCTTCCTGATACTAGCGATACTGAAGAGCATACAACCTGTTCTAGGGTTGACCACTACCTGTACCAGATGAGTTATCCTGTTAAGTCGAGGGACTAGCTGGTGCTGCTGAAGTTGTAGACTCAGCTCTACCATTACTGCCTCTTTGACCCTATCAGGAAAAACAATCCCTCAATCTGTGACCAGAACAAACTCATTCAAAACATTAACCCTTTCCTTAGAGACACTCGCCCGGATGTTTCTTACCACACTAAGCGCATTCTGGGTAAGTCTTTATGCCTAAAATACTTCCCTGAGACTTAGATCCTGGTGTCCTAAACTTCTGATCATACCTGTTCTTTGATGATGGAAAATTAGCTGAAGAAGGGGCTAGGGTCAATGACTTTGGCTGAAAATGCGAGTGATTTCCATAACTCGAATTCTACTAAAAGCAGTAATAGTTCCTAGTCCGAGCATTCTTATTCTCATTGGCATGTTCCCTTAGCATGCCACCCTCAACGTGGTGAGAATGAGTCATAAGCCAAGAGATGTTCATATCTCTAGTAACTATGTTTTCACAAAATCTAACACTTCATATATGAACTTATTTATCTGAGCTCTGGAGTCAGCAACCATGTGAGGAGCATACCTGGAGAGTTGGTTAAAGATGATCCCATACTCTTGGACCATTATGTTACCCTATCTTATGTTTGTGGGAGTTTTCTTCTCACAACTCTATTGGGAAAAGCCTACCAAAAATGTCTGACTAAAACAATCCCAAATAATAGGAGTTGCATATGTAGCCTTATTTTCCTTTTCCACTGAGTGTACCAAATATGAGAATTATCTTTCAACTTGTGCGATGCCAACTCAACGCGATCATTCCCAATAACCTGCATCACCTCAAAGATCTTTTGGATCTTATCTAAGAAATTATGTAGATCCTCGCTAGTCTACGATCCTAAGAACTCAGGCAGATCATCCTAATAAAGTCACACACCCTAGATACTATTGATCCACCATTTGCATTCGCGTGAAACTGAATCTGCTGATTGTTTTGGTTGGTGACACTCTGAGCCCACATCTGAATGGCATTCCTTAATTAAGCATTGAAGACATTCTGATTTGGGATTGGAGGAGTTGTGTTTTTATTCCAGGCATTAGCTCTACGAAGAGGCATGATCTGAAACATAGAATGTCGTGTTACACTGGAATAAGATCATATCTTAGGCACGATAATAGTAATAAGAAAGTGAAGTTTTTAACACTTCATCGCATCCCTCTAATTAGATATAGTGCACTTCAAATCAATGAAAAGGATTCTAGTTATTGTGGATTTTCATACATCCAAGGACACTTAAACCTAGTGTTGTGATACCAAGTTTGTCACACCTTGAGCTACCCTCGAGACGCGAACACGAGACCTAAAGCCACAAGTTATCCTGAGCAAACCCTATGACATGATCATGAGCATACTAGAGAAAACAAACTTGTGCGGAAGTTAAATCATAATTAAAATGAAAAGATGGGGAATACCCACATAATATTACTGAGATATATGAAAACTTATGAGTTTAATACAGAGAAGATATAATCTCAATACAAAGCTGAAACGAACTATGTTTTATTATAGCCTCTAACTAACTGACTAAAAATACAAGAAAGAAAGTTATGATTGGTGTCCTCAAAGAATACGAACTCACCTCTAATTCTTCTAAAATTGAGACGAGAAATAATATAAGTGTGATCTGTATGCTCAGAACCTGAACCTACATCAACGAGAAGATGAAGCGCATGTTTGCGTCAGTACTTGAAAGGTACTAAGCAAGTAGGATAGAGTAAAGCTAAAATAATATCTAACTAAACAAAGCAATAGCTAAACAACGCAATAGAGTAATTTTATAATTTACATGATATATATTTTCAGTTTTGGGATAACTAAATACAATGACCAATCAATAAAATCCTTAAACTCAATAACGGATATAATTAAAAAATAATCAATGCAATGAAATCTGACTAAACCGTGGGAGATACTAAGAACTGATAATAGAATCACATGAGCTAAATGTAGAGTCCGATGTATATGTCCCATCAAGAGGATCCAATATACCCTGCCAGAAGTATAAAGGCATTCTAGCATGATCACTAAATTTTTGCCCGTATAGGGGACTTATAACCTACTTGTCTAGTAGTTATAGGAATATTTAGGTACGTTGAACCCTAGTACAACTTCGTATTATGCTACTCCCAGTAGATTAAGTAGTTAATTAATTAAGATTGTGTTTATATAAATACTTGATAGCTTAAATTGTACATACAATGTGAGAATGCAATAAATAATGTGATCATGATGCATTCATAAGTGTGTTATATATAATTGAATAACTGAAATATATGACCTACCAAATGTAATAAAAGAACTAGAAATACATAACTAGATTTTAAAACTCATGTGATAAAGTGAATATTAATGTAATAATTTGATTTGGAACATTCTAATAGCTAAGAAACAAATAATTATAACATTCAACAATCCTTAAGTCTAGTCAAGATATGGAATCAAGAAACTGACTTAAAACTAGGGATCTAATGGGTGAAAGGAACCCACTGGTGAAATATCACATACACGGTAATGAATTCCACGGAGAAATCTTGATATTACGGGACTAGAACTGATGGAACTTTTTTGTGTTATTGAAGTAGGTGTCACATACCAAGAGCACACCCTAGAAGATATGGCACTCTCAGAGTGCAACATGGCGTACTTGACCTATAGAAGGTCTTGTTCAAGCCTTTTGTGTCGTTTATCTCATATACATAAATGAAAAGTAGTGTGGAATTAGAACTTTTTACAAATATTCCAATAGACTTTCAAAAACAGTTTCATTCACAAACCATAGGAAATACATGTCTCATTTTATCATATCCTAGACAAAAAGTACTTGGGAAACGACCTATACAATAGAAACACAAGACTACTAAGTCTATTACAATACTTTAATACAGGAAACGAAAGACATCTATGCCTTCCAGCCAAATGAGGACAGACTTCAACTTGCTTGAAAAATCCTATAATCCATGTAACACCCCGTATCCAAAACAGACCAAGTTCATGAACGCAACAAGTTCCCAACAGTTCTAACTCCAAAATCAGAATATTTCTCTATGGATTTCATCACCGAGCATGTGGCATTTCACTAGTAGGTTCCATTCACTCATTAGGTCTCTAGTTTATAATCAGTTATTGATTCTCTTATCATAATTAAACCTAGGTTCCTAGAATTTCAGCAGAGCTTCATGATGTAGTTAAAATATACATTCCGAAATAGATTATCATGTTATTACTCAGATTATCGCATTAATTTCAGAACACTAGCTTTGTATTTCTTCAATTTTTTAATTACACATGCTAGGTTAGATATTTTAGTTATAGAATTAGAAATGCTTCAGTTTTAATGCATCATTATCGGATTAATTTTTGAATTCTAAGTTTGTATGTTCATTTTTGAGCTATCTTGCATTTATAGAAAATTAAGACATAATATCATAATAATGGGATGAACTAGGGTATATTAGTTTAGTGATCATGCCAGAATGCTTTTATAGCTTTGTCACGGTATATTATGTCCTCTTTATGGGGCGTATACATTGGACTCCACATTAAGTTCATGCGGTGTTATTATCGGTTATTAGTAGCTCTCGTAGTTCAGTTAGATTCTCTTGCATTAACTATTTATCAGTATATTTAGTATTTCGTTTAAGCATGTTATAAGTTGGTCATTGCATCTACTTAGATAAGAATTCGCTATATCATGTTCAGATTATTAGACTTGCTTTTGCGCTTGTTTAGTTATGTTTTTTCCATCTTTACTCTATAAGTACTGACACATATGTGCGCTACATCTTCTTGTGATGTAGGTTCAGGTTCTCAGCATCCAGATCACACATAGATCGATTTGCAAACTCCAGTTCAGCAGATTCAATTGTGAGTCCACATTCTTAGAAGACAATAGTCATGAGTTTCTTTTTAGTATTAGTCTTTTAGTTTTTCAGTTTTTGCTCGACTTAGCTGGGCTTTGACCCAGTATTTCTAGTCTAGTTTAGAGGTTTTTTTAGAAGTAGATAGTTTCAATTTATTATTAAGTTAATAAATTCTTGTAGTATACTCATCAGTTTTTAATATATCTCAAATTTAGCATATGGGTATTTCCCTATCAAATCATTTTAAGTATGATTTATCCTCTGCAACTGTATATATTCTTTAGTATACTTATGATCATGCAAGAAGGGCTAGCTTGGGATCACTTGTAGTCCTAGGTTTCGTATCCACGTACCGAGTGTAGCTCGGGGCAAGACAAAACTTGGCATAAGAGAACTAGGTTCAACAGTCCTACGATGTCTGAAAAGTCGCACTAAGTATAGTACTTTTCATGGGTGTAAAGTTCACCACAAATGATGAGAGTAATGCTATGAAGTGTTTTAGGAAAAAAATTGACTTTCTTGTTACTCTTATCATGCATAAGTTATGATCTTATTCAATTATATGTTGACCTTCTACGTTTCAGATCATGCCTCCTCGTAGAGCTTACACTAGGAATGCAAATGCCAAAAATGCAAACACAGCTCCTCTAGTCCAAGATCAAGAAGTCTCCATTGTTGAGTTTAGGAAATCTATAGAGATGTTGGCCCTGAGTATGACTAACCAGTTGAGTCGGGTTCATTATTATGTAAATGAAAATGTTAGATCAGTAGCAACAAGGGTCCGTGACTTTGTTAGGATGAATCTGCCTGCGTTCTTAGGATCACAGACAAATGAGGATCCTATGTATTTCTTGGATGAGATCAAGAAGATCTTCGAGGTAATCAAGTCACATGGAATGATCAGGTTGAGTTGGCATCATGCCAGTTGAAAGATGTGGTTCATATCTAGTACACACAGTGGAAGGAGAATAGGGGTGCAAATGTAGCTTCTATCACTTTTGATTGCTTTAGTAAGACTTTTCTCGACAAGTTTTTCAAATAGAGTTGAGAGAGTCTAAGTCTCAGGAATTCATGAACTTGATGCTGGATAACATAACACTCCAAGAGTATAGGCTGAAGTTTAACCAACTCTCCAGGTATGCTCCTCACAGAGTTGCCGACTCCAGGGCTCAGATGAAGAAGTTCTTGTATGGAGTGTCGGATTTGGTGAAAATTGAGTGCATAAATGCTATGTTACTTAGAGATATGAACATCTCTAGGCTTATAACTCATTCTTAGCAGGTTGAGAGTGATAAGCTTAGGGAATAGGATATAAAGAATAAAAAGGCTAGGACTAAGAACTATAACTATTTTTAGTAAAGATTGTGTCATGTAAATCGCTCGCAGTGTCAGCAGAAGTTTTCAACTCCAACTCCTTCATCAATTAGTATTTTATCCTCCAAAAACAGGTTTGACCAGAAGGGTAGAGTACCAAGCTCCATGTCTCAAGGAAATATTTCAGGCACCAAGACTTACCCCACTTGCCCTAAGTGTGGTAAGAGCAATCCAGATAAGTGCCTAGAAGGAAAAGAAGGATGTTTTGGATGCGGTCATTTTGGTAACGAGTTGAGGGATAGTCCATCTAAACAGGGTCGAGGAGGTTCTAATGGTAGATATCTATCTAGAACTTCATCAGCACGAGCAGGTCGACCGACTCAGCAAGGTAACTCATCTGGTACAGGTGGCGGTTAGCGCCAGAACAGGTTGTATGCTCTTCAGGCTCGCCTGGATTAGGAAGTTTTTCCTAATGTAGTCACTGGTACGTTGCGTGTCTTTGACCTTGGTGTTTATGCATTGTTAGATCCAGGGGCTACTCTTTCATTTGAAACTCCTTAGATAGCATTCCAATTCGTTGTTAGTCCAGAAACTCTCTCAGAACCTTTCTCAGTCTCTACTCCAGTCGGTGACCTAGTAATAGCTAGACGGTAATACAAAAATAGCCCGATCACAGTTTATCAGAAGGTCACCTCACCCGAATAAGTAGAGTAAAAAATATTAGACTTCTATGTCATTCTAGGCATCGATGGATTACACTCATGTTATGCCTCAGTATATTGTAGAACTAGGATAGTGCGTTATCAGTTTCTAAACGAGTCAATTTTAGATTGGAAGGGTACTTAGAGCCTATGGGTCGATTTATTTCTTACCTTAAGGCTAGAAAGATGATCTCTAAGGGTTATGTCTATCCTCTAGTTTGGGTTTAGGATTCTAGATCTGAAACTCCAACTTTTGAGTCAGTTCCAGTAGTTTGTGAGTTTCTAGAAGTGTTTCAAGAAGCTTTTCCCAGAGTCTCTCCCGAAAGGAAAATGGAATTTGGAATTGATATCCTTCTAGATACCCAGCCTATTTTTATTAATCATTATAGAATGACTACTAAAGATCTTGAGGAATTGAAGGACAAGTTGAAAGACATTCTATATAAGGGCATTCTAAAAAACAACCTTCAGAACTCAGTATGGTTATTATGAATTTGTAGTTATGTCGTTTGGACTAACTAATGCTCATGCAACTTTCATGGATTTGATGGTCACATCTTTCAAACACTATTTGGAATTGTTCTTTATAATATTCATTGATAATATCCTTATGTACTCTAGGAATGAGGAAGAATATGCGATTCATTTGATAATTGTTCTACACACTATCAAGGATCACCAGTATTTCTCTATGTATAGAAAATGTGAGTTTTGGTTGCGATCCGTTCCGTTCCTTGGTCACATTGTACCTAGTGAAGGGATCTGAGTTGATTCACAGAAGATAGAAGCAACGAAACAATGGCCCATACCTACCACTGCTATAGATATCAAAAGTTTCTTAGGTCGAGCGGGTTATTACATAAGGTTCATGCAAGGATTTTCATTCATAAACTCACCATTGGCTACGTTGACTAAGAAGATGGTGAAGTTTCAATGGCTAGATGATTGTGAGAAAAGCTTTGTAGAATGTAAAACTAGATTGACTACAACTCTTGTCTTGACTCTACCACAAGATTTAGATGGTTATGTTATCTATTGTGATGCATCCACAGTTGTCCTAGGTTTTGTGTTGATGTAGAGAGATAAGGTTATAGTCTATGACTCTAGACAGCTTAATGCGCATGAGAAGAACTATCCAACTCATGACCTCGAGATTGCAACAGTGGTGTTTGCACTCAAGATATGGAGACACTTCATGTATGGTGTTCATGTAGATGTGTTCACGGACCTTAAGAGCCTTCAATATGTGTTCACCCAAAAAGACTTGAATCTTTGATAGAGGATATGGCTTGAGTTCCTTAAGGATTATGATATGAGTGTGCATTATCATCGTGGTAAGGCGAATGTAGTAGCCGATACTATTAGTAGATTATCTATGGGTAGTGTAGCCCATGTCGAGGAAGAAAGGAAGGATCTAGTTAAGGATGTTCATAGGTTTGCTCGCTTAGGAGTTTGCCTTATGAGCATATAAGACAATGGTGTAACAATTTAGAATGGGGCAGAATCTTCTTTTTTGGTGGAGATTAAGGAAAATCAAGACAGTGATCCAATATTTCTTGAACTTGAGGGTGCAGAACATAATTACAGAGTGGAGGTTTTCTCCCAAGGGGGAGATGGTGTACTTCGCTACCCGGGTATATTGTGTTTTACTTATGTGGGTGAGGTGAGAAAGCATATCCTTGAAGAAGCCCAGAATTCCATATCTTCTATTCATCCAGGTGCCACTAAGATGTACCACAATCGACGGGAAGTCTATTGGTGGAATGATATGAATAGGGATATAACAGACTTTGTGAGTAAGTGCTCCAATTGCCAGCAAGTCAAGGTAGAAAATCTGAAACCAGGGGGTATAACACAAAATATCGATATTCCTTCTTGGAAGTGGGATGTGATCAATATGGAATTCATCAAAGGATTACCGCGTACATGAAGACAAGATTACTCCATTTGGGTGATAGTTGATATGATGAAAAGTCTTCTCGCTTTTTGGCGGTCAGGACTACAGATTCGGTTGATAACTATGTAAAGCTTTACATTAATGAGAATTTGAGGTTACATGGGGTTCCATTGTCTATCATCTCAGATAGAGGTCCTCAGTTTACCTCTTATTTATGGAAGTCAGTTCAGAAGGATCTTTGTACTCAAGTAAACCGTAGCACAACACTTCATCTTTAGATGGATGGATATGTAGAGCATACCATCTAGACCTAGAGGATATGTTGAGAGCTTGTGTGATCGATTTCAAAGGTAGTTGAGATGATCACCTTCCTCTTATTGAGTTCGCCTAAAACAATAGGTACCACTCCAGCATTCAAATGGCCCCTTATTAGGCTTTAAATGGGAGTAGATGTAGATCTCATGATGGTTAGTTTGAAGTTGGTGAAACAACTTTGATAGGGCCATATTTAGTCCTTTATGCTATTGAGAAACTGCAACTCATTAGAGATAGACTTAAGACAGCCCGTAAGGAGACCTTATGCAGATATAAGGAGAAGGGAACTAGAGTTCCAAGTTGATGATTGGTTTTTTCATAAAGTCTTACCTATGAAAGGGGTTATGAGACATGGATAGAAAGGGAAGCTGAGTCCTAGATGTAGGCCCTAACAAGATCTTGAAAAGGGTTG
The DNA here is from genome assembly GCF_001406875.1 of Solanum pennellii. Taxonomy (NCBI): domain Eukaryota; kingdom Viridiplantae; phylum Streptophyta; class Magnoliopsida; order Solanales; family Solanaceae; genus Solanum; species Solanum pennellii. Next base: position 55,628,772 of record NC_028643.1, read on the forward strand.
GAAAGGTGGCATATGAGTTAGACTTGCAAGCATAATTAGCAGCAGTGCATCCAGTCTTCCACATCTCACTCTTGAAGAAATGCGTGGGTGATCCAGCCTCTATACTTCCATTAGAGTATATGACAGTGAAAGATAATATTTCTTATGAGGATGTACAAGTGGAGATTTTTGACCGTTAGTTTAGAAGGTTAAGAAACAAAGAAGTCGCTTAGGTCAAGGTTTTGTTGAGTCATTCCGTAGAGGGAGCTACTTGGGAAGCCAAAGCATCCATGAAAGCTAAGTATCCTCACATCTTTCCTTCCGATTCCACTCCATCTTGATGTAATAGTTCCTGTTCAGTTTTCCATTCATTCATGCGTGAATTCAGTCTTAGAATCATGTTCCCACAGTTTGTACTTGCATTTTTAATGTATTTGCATGTTCTCGAAACTCAATTTATTCAGAAACTCAATTCAAAGTGTTTAGTATGAGGGTTTGTATCTCTCTCCCTCTATTCAAGCCAGTTTAGTATTCATTCGAGGATGACTGTTCCCAAGGAAGAGATAATGTAACACACAGTATCTAAAACAGACCAAAAAGCAGCTTTTTTACAAAATCTGCAGGTGCAACCAACGGTGGCCATCAACAGACCGTAGACTGACCCACGGTACGTCCTGCACATCCGTTAAGGGGGTCAGAAACCCTAAAAATCTCATCCCAAGAAATTTGTCTTAGTCATACTGGACGGGCGGACCTACGGTCCGTAGTCATTACCGTCGATCACACCCCATTCAACAACCCCTAGACAAGAATCACGGATGACCAACACGGTCCGTAGGTGGACCCACGGTTCGTAGGTCTGACCGTAGGTGAGAACTAGCAGACAGTTAAGGGATAAATACAGTTGGGTCAACTCAAAATGGTCATAACGCTTAGCACAAAATGACTTAGGTGTCCCACGACCTACCCACAGATAGATAATTAAATTACCTTTCCATAGACAGAAACCTTGCTAAAATTCGACCTTCGAGTAAAATGTTATGCCCGTTATATAAAAGGCCTGTTGAACAGACCCAACCTACGGACCCAACTACGGACCGTCTATCCTGGCAGTGGTTTGGTCTGACAAAAATTCACTCAGGGGTCTTTTGGTCTTCTTCCACTTCATTTAAGTCCTAAGATACGTGGTTTTGACCCTTAATCATCATATTTTAGTATGTTTAAGCCTAGAAACATAACAAAAATTTATCTAAATCAAATCAATAATCAAAACTTAGAAAATTAGAAAAAACAAAGGATTAAAAGGTCAAGAACCCTAGTTCAAGAACACAACAAGTATCCAACAGTTCCATCCCCGATATCTTAATATTTCTCTTTGGATTTCATCACCAGGCATGTGACATTTCACTAGTGGGTTCCTTTCACCCATGTGGTCCCTTGTATTCAGTTCTTGATTCTCTTATCATGATTAAACCTAGGGTCCCTAGAATTTCTGTAGAACTTCATGATTTATTTAAAATATATGTTAGAAATAAGATTATCATTTAATTATTTAGATTATTGAATGAATTTTAGAACCGTAACTTTGTATTTCTTTAGTACTTGAATTACATATTCTAGGTTAGATATTTCAGTTATACAATTATACATGCTTTAGTTTTAGTGCATAATTATCATATTAAATGTTGCATTCTCAGTTTGCATTTTTAGTTTTGAGCTACCTTGTGTATATAGAAAATATAGACATAAAAAGTTAACTACACAAATCAATTGGAGTAGCATAATACCGAGTTGGACTAGAGTTCCGCATACCCAATAGTCCCAGAACTAATAGCCAAGTAGGTTCGAAGTCTCCCCTGTAGACAATTAGGTAGTGATCATGCTAGAATGCCTTTATACCTTTGACAAGGTATATTGGGTCCTCTCATTTGGGAGTATATATTGTACTCCACAATGAGCTAATTTTGTTTTATTATCGGTTATTAGTAGCTCTCACAATTTAGTCAGACTGTCTTGTATTGTCTATTTATCAGTATATTCAGTATCCAGTTTCAACATGTTATAAATTGATCAATGCATCCACTTTAATCATAATTTAGTATATCATGTTTAGATTATTATACTTGGTTTGTGATTGTTCAGTTATGTTTTATTCACCTTTACTCTATCCTAACGCTCAGTACCTTCAAGTGTAGAAGCCTACGTGCGCGACATCTTCTCGTGATGTAGGTTCAGGTTCTCAGCATCCAAATCACACATAGATCTATTTTCCATCTCCAGTTCAGCAGATTTAGTGGTGAGTCCTCATTCTTCGAGGACAATAATCATGAGTTTCTTTTTCAGTATTTAGCTTTTTAGTTTAAGTTTTTGCTAGACTGAGATGGGGTTTGTCCAAGTATTTCTAGTCCAGTTTAGAGTCTATTTTCAGACATAGTTAGTTGAAGCTTATTATTATGTTAATAACTCCTTGTATTAAACCCATTGGTTTTTCATATATCTCTTATTTAGCATATGAGTATATCCCATCTAATCATTTTGAGTACGATTTAGCTTCCGCAAAAGTTTGTTTTCTTTAGTATGCTTATGATCATGCTAGCTGGGTTAGATTGGGATCACTAGTGGTCCTAGGTTCCGTTTTCGCATCTCAGGGGTAGCTCGGGGAGTGACAATCAAAGCCCCGCTCCCAAAAGATCCGTAGGTGGGAGTGCCTTGGGAAGTTTTGGATACCAACATGGGTCCTTCCTCAAGGACACTTAGATTGTTCTTGGGGACTTTTCCCCAAAAGTTTTCATCCTGAATTTGTTTGTATACCATTTTAGGTAGTGCCATATCAATTTCACCAAGATCGAACACATAAAACTCAATGAGACATACTAAGACAAGCAAAGTCATTTCAAGGCAAAACTTTCAAACGTCATGGACGTTCTTGGACGTTTGACCTCCAAACTTCAAGAACTGTGACACACTACCTATTAAAACTATAATAACTCATAGAAGGACCTCATAAGCTCATGACACACTCATAAAAGCATAAAACAAACATGAAGCACATAGGTGACTAGTCGTCAGAACGTCATTGTTGTCCCTTGATGTTTAACTTCCAATTAACCAAATACTTTAGAAATTGTCTCAATACCTCATTATAAGAAATTTTAAGACCTTAGACCCCCATGAAAAATATGTTAGGTTCTAGCTTATCCTAAGTCATTTTTGAGGTATTACACAAGGTTCTTGACCTTTTTCTCCTCTTTTACTTCTAATTATCTATGTTTTGACGAATAATTTGACTTACATAATTTTTAGTTATGTTTCTACGCTTAAACTGGCTATAATCTCATGAATTAGGATTTAAATGACGTATCTTAGGGTTTAAACGAACTAGGAAAACTACAAAAGACCACTTAAATAACTGTTGTTATAGAAATCGATTGATTGGACCAACAGGCCGTCTTTCAATCGGCGGTCTCTTGTTTGGGTCAGTCATTTGAGTCTGCTCGACACGTCTTCACTAAAATGGGCATAACTTTTTACTCGATAGTTGGATTTTATCAAACTCGATGGCGTTGGAAAGAGAATGCAATTATTTATCATATCATGGTTCAGAGGACACCTAATTCCTTTTGTGGTAAGAGTAATGACCATTTTAAGTTGACCCAATAAACAAATTTCCCTTAACTAACTACTAACCTCCACCTACTATCAGACCTATGGACTGTACATCCAACATGTTCCATGCTGGTCGTCCGTATTTAAAGTAAGAGGCTGGGTAACAAGAGTGTATCGACACAGAAAACATACTATGGTCTAACTTACGGACCGTAGGTCTGTTCGTGGGTCGAGACTTAGTTGATTTTGTTAGTTCAACATTGGAAGGAGCTACAGTGGTGAACCACAGACTCATAGTACAGGTAGTAGATCTAACTAACGTGTGTAGATGGTGACTGTAGATTGCACCTGCACCTTCTGAAAAAACAATTTCTTGTCTGTTTTAGATACGTGGTTTTACAAATACTCTTTTTAATAACATATATAAGTACTTTTTATTGAAAACGGGGCACCAAAATATAGGGCCCCAAGAAAATGAATTAGTTGTGTAGTGTTTAAGCCAACCCTGTATTTACGTAATGGCATTTATATATGACACTAGTTTTTGGAGAAGTTTTGGTTTTGTTATTATTTTCAAAATTAGTATGTTATGTTCAGTCCTTATTTCCTTTCATACATCCGTATTTACCCTTGTCAATGAATGTTTAGGTTGATCTGTCTTAGTTGGATAAGGCAGGTGTCTTCACACCAAATTTTTGAAGCGCAATCGATAGAACTTTTATTTCTTCGTATTGTTGAACAATTAAATTCTAAAGCAATAAATTTGAATGATCCAAACTTGATTAATGTAGTTTTCTAAAGCAATGACGAAACTATCTATTAGGTAGGGGATATAATTGAATTGCATACATTGATAAAATATACTTTACAAATAGATTTATTTTTTTCTAACATCTATACATTATTTAACTCCCACACTAGGATTAGATTTATTATCAGCTATATTCTGAATTGCCTTACTAAATATCTTAATGATATTACTATTCAATGGAATAGCTCAACAATTAAGAGGAGATAGATAAATACCTAATCATAACAATTAATTTTTTAGTTTCATTTACCCATAAATTATTTGTTAATCATAACACAAGAATATGTTATTGTTTTTCATTTAATTTAATATTGAGTTTTTAAAATTTTTTAATACATCCTACGTATTATATGGACACTAACATAGATATTATTTTATGTGTGTGACATATTTGTGAATTTCATTATCTAAACAAGTTTAAATAAAAGAGATATGGAGTCTCCCACTCCAAAACATAAATTCAAAATACTTTAGCTTTAAGTCAAAGTGATTGTTATCTTTTGTAAGAAAAATATTACTACCTTAATCACAATTTAATGTCATATATCAATTTCGTAGTGATTCTAATGATCTGCATTAGATATGATGTTTACTTAACTATATGAAAACTATTTGAATTTGTTTGGTCAAAGTCTAAAAATCAAAGTTCTCATGTATTATCTTATAATAAGTACACACTACAAAATGTAATAAATGATAAAGGTAAAAGAAATAAATGATTTTAAATAAATTTCATAATTAATGTCAAAATATTACAATTAACAAAATAATATATTGTTTGCAATAATTGATTTAAGATTAGTTTGTTCACACCTTTGAACTTTAAATTTATCTACATGTTATGGACAAATAATAAAGGTTTCAAAATTGAACAAACATAGCTTTCAAGGAACATCAAAGCAATCAGAGTGTACATATAAATGTAAAATATAGTCTATTCACTTCTTCATTTTAATTTTATGTTTTTAAAAAGGTATCAGCAGTCAAGAGGTGACACTTGAATCAATAGGCGATAAGAAACATCATTTTTCTTCTTCACTTACTTCAAATATTTAAAGGGATATATCAACAACCAAGAGGAAATTTAAACACAATTGAGACGATATTAATTCACTCATTCATTTCGATTCAATTTATTTTATTTTTTATTTTCTTGCAATCAAGGAATCGAATTACTTAATGGTGAATATTATTCCATTCAGAAATTTTTTTTGTTTTTAAAATTTTATTCCCTTGTGTTCATTTATAAATTTACTATTCATTTTAGCAAGTGTCTTGCTTTTTAAATTTATTAACCATTACTAATAAATTTTAAAATGTACGATTAACAAGATTGAAAAATGTTTGATTTCTTGTTCTTTCAATTGTGTTTCATTTCTTTTGTCTATGGAATATTGAAAAAAAATATCTACTTCAAAAAGATTTTAGCAAAAGTTGTGTACATCTTTCGATTTTCAAATCCTACTTATCTCATATTTTCAAATCCTATTTTTGGGATAGCATAAGTGAGGTTGATTTTGTTGTCGTGTATTGATATGTATGAATAATCTCATTTAAATACAATGAGACTTCCACCAATTTTTCCAAAGGCATTCTCAATTATAATTTCCACTATGAGAATGAGACTTCTATCTTGATCTGAGAATGAGTGTTACCGAACGATTATGCTTTCTTTATCCATTATAAATCATTCCTTTATGTTTCTCTCAAATCAATAAGTGTTGTTTCGACTCTCAAATGTTTATGTGATATCTATTTCTATTTATTTCAAATCAATTTTACTTTATGAAATACAGTGTATTTGTACGGTGTTTATTAGGATAAAGTGTATGCAGCTTTAACGACATATGTGTATATTAACCTAACTACGTTTCTTTTGTGACTTCTACAATATCATTTGGTTTACCATTTTAGACTCTCTAGTATCGAGGAAAGTTCTTGATTTTTGTGAGCATGATTTGTTAATTTGAATTATTATTTGTTCTTGTTTTTTGAATTTCATTAAATACTATATGCCAAATATGCTCGAAGCACGGAAGTAAAAAAAAGAAGATGCCAAGAGGAATAAGAATTTTTTTGGAGAGGACCAAGGGAACTCTTCAAAGAAAATACTACAGACCAAGCGAACGCAAAAAATTATTTATGATACGCAATAAATTCATTCAACATCTTACACTTGAAATATGTTAATTATTAGTTTCCTTGTTCTTTGATAAATTAAAAGAGAATTGATTCCTTTTTTAATAGTTATCTTTTTATTAAATAACTTTTAAAAATAACCTGTAGTATTAGTAGTCAGAAAAATTAATTTCAATGTATCATTAATAGCTTCTTTTTTTAGTTAGTAAAATAACATTTTAATTATTTGTTTCAAGGGAATAAGGGAAGCAATTTACAACTTTCTATGAAAGAGAGGAAGAACGCAGACGAGTATGAACAATAAATTATTCACGGTACATAATTTATTAGTTTACTCAACAACATAAAAATGATTTATACTATTAATTATCTTTCATTTAATTATTTATGATTTTTAGGTGAGTTTGAAAGCCTTGGTGAAGATAGCCCATTGGATAATTATAGTGCTACCTTAATAGACCATAACATTGTCAATACATGTTTGTATCACTTACTTCATGCTTGCGAGGAACAGTTGTGCCTTTTTAAAAAATTAATTGAGCACGTTTATTATATTCCACAATCCACAATATAATTTTCTATCTAAAATCATTTATTAAAAAACAATATCGATTTGAAGGATTTAGAAAGTAAGAAATTCAAAGAACACAGCGAAAGCAACATCATACGGGATAAAAATGATTTTTTTGTGGAGGAACTTCTATACAAATAACAATACGAAACTATTCATGCTACTTAAGGAATTTTGAATCTTACTAATTAATTTAATTTATGTTAATAATTTGGATTTTTTTTCCCATCGAAAGTAGAGAATTATTTAAAATTCAATCAATGGGCGCATGATAATTTAAAATCTTGCCCTAAATATCACAATACATATTGGTAGCCTAAATTACTGTCATTAGATTGTAGCTTCAGTCCCACTTTTTGAACATGTATTTTGTTTTACACATATCATGCAATCTCAGATATAATTTTCTAGTGAGTCAGATCTCAACAAAATTACATGGGAAGACGGTATCCCCAATAATTCTAATCATATTATAAACGACAATATTATAAACTATGGCTCGAGACTTTTGGCAAAAGATGAAAACGGTGGATTCTAATATATCACACAATGAATACCAAGAAAAATAAAATTTCGTTCCATCGATTAACCTTTATAAGGTAATCATATAAACTTTATGTCCATTTCTTCTGTAACACCATGTATTTTCATAAAGTTACTAATTTAATTCACCAATAATTTATGTTTTCTTTACTTTTGATAATTTGATATTTGAAAAAATTATAAAAATTATTAAACTTATTTTGTTATCTGATCAAATTTCCTTCCATTCTGTGTACTTCCAGTCTCTCACCAATTGAAGTTGAATATAATTGGAAAAGTCTAACTGAAGAAGACCCAAACATGAACATTTAGCAAACGAAGATTGAAGTTTGGAAAAAAAACAAAAAAATGTTGGTTGCGAGAGAAAAGGGAGAAACAACCATGGAGAAATAGATGTTGATACTTCTTCCCCCTAAGTTCAAGATTACATTTTAATAATTTTTTTAATCATTTCTACAAGCTCAAGTTATATTTTTATCACTTTTTTGAATGATGAATTTTATCATTTCATGTAAAACATTAAATTTAAGTCACCTTTATAAACTTTCTCAATTGCTTCTTCAGTTCTTCTTTATAAACTATCCTTTATTAAAGTTTGTTTTTAAAATTCATCAACAAGAATGGTGATATCTCTCTCGAGTAAAAGAAGATCACATTCCATATCAAGTGTCTTTGCAAAACAACATATCTATCTCTACGAGATAGTGATAACATGCAATCTATCCTCCCATGATGCCACTTAGTGGATTTAAGTAGGTATCTTATTGTTGTTGTTTATAGTATACCAAATAAATATAGGGAAGTATCTCAATCATCAATATGATTGTTCATAATTAGTTTATGTATTGGTAGAATCTAAATAACTCACACAACATTTAATGGATCTCTTTTCTACAATGCAATAAAATGATCTTCACAATAACTAAATAAGCAATCACTACAACAAATTCGATTATAAGGGACACATAATTTCGTCATTTATAAATCATATCTTATGTAACAAAAATTTAATCGTCACTCAGTAATCACTGAATGTGACTCTAAAGTATAGAAAGAAGATTAGTGTTTTATCAATAAAGTATTATATTAAGTACATGTCACGACCCAAAACGAGTCGTGAGTGGCATCCACACTTAACTACCTAGGTGGACAAACCAAGAAATTCAAATCCCAACATGTACCAATAATTCAACTGCGAATAACAAAATATTGCGGAAGCTTCAAAATTTATTAACTATCGTTTTCCAAAACCTGAAAGTCATCACCACAAGGACATCTAATCTCTAATTACTAAGTCTAAGAGTATCAGAGACACCAAAATAAATGAATAAAATAGTATGTGTCCGAAAGTATAGGACATCATGTCATGACCGAAATAATCCACCGCGAGCTTGAAAACCATAACCAAGGTCGAATTACTCTAAATACTCCTACCATGTGCCCATATAACACATTTTCATTGAACTGAGTCTATCTCTCTGAATTTCTAGCTATCCACAATCACCAATTTAGTCCTATCGAAGTCCACATCCATTGAAGGCAACACTCCTAGAACTAACGAACATCATAACTACAACATCCATCTAACTTACTCGCAATCACCATTAGTATCAAAGTATTCTTATCAATTGGATGTTCAACCTCTGGTTACATCTCTTTTTATTCAAGCATTTCAAGAAAAATATGAGTTCCCAACCAAGGCTAATAACACTAATTTTAAATATGATAGAACCTTTTAATCAACATAAAACTATTAATCACACTCAAAGTCAACTTCACACCACCTTCACATATCATGATTTAGTTGGCATTCTATACTATCACTTACCTCATGCCAACACTTAAGGAAATTCTTGGTCACTCAAATTATTTTATATACTATAAGCTCAAAACCTTAATTCACCATTATATGTGTCTGTAACATATCTTAACAATCTATGTAGTCCCATCAATATAGTAGCATTAACCCAATCTATTCTTAATAACCATGTGGAATTATATCTCACCTTTTACATCATTCTTAAGTTATCTATCTCAATTTAAGAAATCTAACCCCATGTAAAATATTAAATTTTCATACCTCACTATTTGTCACCCAAATCAATGCTCAATCTTTAATAAATTCAATAAATAACTCCTATTATATCTGTACAAAACTAATTCATATCTCATAGTCATATCTAATCTCATACAAAAATCAATACAATTTTCAAATACACCCAAAGAATTTATACGAGAGTTCTCATGATGCAAAATTTTAAATATCTTGATCCTTCAATATAAAAGACTCTTGTTAATTTCTCTAGCTCACTTACCGAGCTTATCCTTGTACCATTAACCCATGAACTTTTAACTTATATTCTAACCCAACACTTTTAAGTGAAACCCTTCCTTAGGTCTATTAACTTTGCTACTCAAACATGCATAAGTCCGTCCATATGTTTAATACCGATGCAATCAATCATTTATTACCTTACAAATTCATACCTTGAAAAAAAAACATATCACCAAGAATGCAAACTTATAATGAAAAGTTTGAATTTTAAGTCCAATTGTGTAACCCAATACCCTTATGTATCTACATTTGCTTATACTTTAAAGACTTTTATAATTACCTTATCTTAGCATATCATTGATTTCCTCTCCATCAACCATACCATATGCTTCACTAAAAATCCAACCCTACTCATTTCTAAATTCAACAGTACAACAGAACTTATCATCTCACTCAAGCTGAACATCTGTACACTCCTCTCTTAAGTTCTATTCAATAGTTTTTAACCAAGCTGATTAACCTGTTGTGTTATTATCTTACCAAAAAAAATAGATAAAATTATGCATTTCTGAACCCAATTCTCAACCCCTTCGAAGATACCTTTTTAGTTCTTAAAATCAGAGAAAATATTCCTTCTCTCACTTATTTTCTTAAGGCTACACATCCCACAAGTTTTATCTTATTATAATTATGATTCCATCTCCTTTAAATTCTATTCGAGCGTTGACCCAACATCTCTTAAAATTTGTTATACACCCACATTACTCATTAAATAGTAGAAAATCACAACCTTAGATACTCGCAAGTCTTTATTACATACAAAAATTATTTAACCAACAAATCCTAATCATATAATTTCATCCCAATTACAATGTCTCACGATTTTTTTTCATCATGCTCAGTTAACCCTTTTATCACCATGAAGTGAACCTTTTCCTCAATTTGACACCTTACACTTAGGTATACCAATCAAATTCAAGTGACTAACCCAATTTATATGCACTTTCTTGCTAAATCTTCAATTTACTTCTCCCAAGTATATCCACTAGGACTTTCTTTCTCTATAAATTTGTCATTTTTGTATCAATCTACCTTTTGAAGCTTAAGATAAAATCGTCAATACTCATTCAGAACCCTCAAGATACATTTCACAACTTAAGTGTATTAATATTGTCCTAAAGATCCACCACTAAAATTTTCCTTTAAAATAATGCTCAATGTAAGTTCCTGTAGAAATAAACTATTTGGTTTCTCAAATGTGAATGCAACAGTAAATCTTATTATCTGACCATGTCATACAACGCGTAACTCCTTTAGTAATTAGTATTCATACTTGACAATCGACGTACATGTTTCCACATAACCTTAGTACTGCCACAACGTGAAAGTTCGTTAGATACCTCACTAGAACACATCATACCTATCCATAATATCGTACCCAAATAGCCCACATATTTCTACCCATTGAATAATTGCAAAACATTATTATATCTGTTCTCTCTCTTGACCAAACAGTTTGTTTTACTTCTTAGATCAATTCAATAACAAAAATAACATACTGCGTAACTATAACCAAGTAAGCATCGATGACTTTCTCTAATATACCCTCACTCTATGATGTCATAGTAGTGTCTTTATTAATCGATACTCGACATGAGACTACCACAACATTTTGTAATCGAGAAAATATGTCTATTCCTAAGGACATTTTTTTTTCTTTCTCTTGTTGCTATTTCAACTTCAAATACTCTAGTAGATCACATATTTGAAATAGAGTGAAGAAGTTCAGATACCAATTTGTATTAACTAGATACCAATTGGATTCAAGTGGTAGCACGAAAGAAATAAAGAAATGAGCTTTCCTAAAGTCCTATAGCTTCTCGAAGAGAAGTAAAGGCGTCCCTTTATTGTTCCGCAAGACTCTACTAGACTTGTCCTTGTGTGATGAGATCAACGAACCTAACGCTCTGATACCAAGTTTGTCACGACCCAAAACGAGTCGTGAGTGGCATCCACACTTAACTACCTAGGTGAACGAACAAAGAAATTCAAATCCCAACATGTACCAATAATTCAACTGCGAATAACAAAATTTTGCGGAAGCTTCAAAATTTATTAACTATCATTTTCCAAAACCTGAAAGTCATCACAACAAGGACATCTAATCTCTAATTACTAAGTCTAAGAGTATCAGAGACACCAAAATAAATGAATAAAATAGTATGTGTCCGAAAGTATAGGACATCATGTCATGAACGAATGAATCCACCGCGAGCTTGAATGAATAGCTCACACTGGAACTTGATATGTGGGAGGCTGACTAGAGCTGAGGGAAAATCTGAAGTCATTGGTACACTCGCTGCATTTCATAAAAGGAAAACAAAGAAAAACACAAGTAAGACTCAGTACAGGCGCAACATGTACTAAGTGGATATCATCAGTCAACAAAAAATAGGAACGAATATACAATAAATAATAGTATGAATTCAACTATAGCACTCAACAGGTGATAAACAACAAACAACATGAACAAGTATCAACAACATTAAAGTAAGCTCGTAATAAGTCAATGATATCAAGATCACACATGAGGACTCATGCCTCTAAACCAAACCATTTTGGGAGTTGAGTTCTTTGAGATTGCGTATCTTCAATTAATTCAACATGTTTTTGCTTTAATATTATCGTGTTGGAATGTGACACTCCGATCCAAAAATACTGTGTCGGAACATGACACTCAGATCCAAAAATACCGTGTCGGAACGTGACACTCCAATCCAAGAATACCATTAATTTATCATTTAATATCACCACTTTTTCATTCGTCAATAATATTTCATCGAGCCTTCTTTATTCAAGGCATTTCTTTAATAGAGATGGTTTAAGATTATACATTCCACGGTCTCGGGATTTCAGACCAATTACAAAACACACGACCAAGCCACACAATCACACAATCAAGTACATAGAAAACTTCACAATATCATTCAATGAGTATCAGTCACTATTAAGAGTTTACTATCAAATAGCGTAAACCATAACCTACCTCCACCAAGAATAGAAGTAAAGCAAGCTACTTCTCCAATACTTTTCCTTTCCTCAATGCCTTCGAACTTTATCAATCAATCAATTTATATATGAATAATTTGTAAGTTAACGAGTCTATAAAAACTTATATTAGTTATGTCTAGCCTAGACCCAAAACCTTCACCCAATTTTATAATCAATTTGCTAAAGTTCAAGCCTAAGGATAAATCTTAATTCCTCAAATTAGCATACTTTCATGCCATTCAATTATCATATTCCTTCCACTTCCAAACATAACATAATAATTGTCAAATTTCATCCAGTTATTAGCATCCCACGGCTAATAACTAAAGATGCCAATTTGTCTCCCAAAAGTCACAATAACCATTTTAAATTGTTAATCCACCTGCAATTCATATCCAACAATTATATTATTCCCCCAAAATTCAAACTACACTATGACTTAGTTCCTAACTATTTAAATTCAATTTATCCAATTTCCTTTCACAATCCACATGGTCCTAATAATAAAACTAATGATATAACTCAATATTGTAATAACTCTATCAATAATTACAACCTCCTGTCATGCTACTCAATACATTAACTGCATACGTTCATTAAAGAAGAGAGTAAAAAAGGAACCATATTCCAATTTCTCATTCTTTATCCCATATCTCTAATCATAGGTCTAACATTGTCCCTTAATTAATTTACCATCATTAATCCCAATACGCTATCCCTAATCCTCAATCTATTATCGTTACCCAACTTTCATTCTTATTTCTTTACACACACACTACTAAATTGATAAAATTCATTCCCTCCAGCAAGCATTATTTACTTTGTCCAAAGAAATATTGAACTTAAAATATTAAACAAAAGGATGTTCTTAAATTGACACTATAAAATAATCATCTAAAGATCAATTAATATTCTTTATTTCACGGGTTATCATGCAACCTTATCATCATAAATCTAACCATTACATCATTATTATATGAATTTATATTAGTATCAATCTCAAAATATTGAAACTTTGATAAGTTTCTCACCTGAAGCCGTCGTCGGTTTCTTCCTCTTTATTCACAACGCTTTCTATTTTTCTACAAATTATTCTCTACCCTAATCTAAGATACTACTTATAAGACTTATATAAGTGTTCCACTATCAATTTTAATGATATTTTCTTTAACCACCAACTAACTTAATTATAAAATTACCCCACTAATTTCATAATTATAATTATGAATAGTCCAAAACACCCATTTAAATCTATAGAACAGTATTTTCTGACATAAAAAGTTCTATTGCTCAAAACGACATAAAATGGTCGTTACAGTACAGAAATAATAATTTTCCCCAAATGTTTAAACATTTGTGAAAAATTTATTTGTTGTAAAAAGTATATTTCTTGTAGTTAATAGTATGCTAAGTCAGTAAATAGTTTATTACTACCCACAAAATAATATCGTCGCTATTTATTTTATTCAATCAATGAAGAAATCAATTGTCTCTAATGACATATTTTTATACAAAAAATTATTTTGTTCTTAAATGTATTATGTATATATATATATATATATATATATATATATATATATATATATA